>NC_080541.1:69139808-69244808 GCF_028640845.1 Ahaetulla prasina | reverse complement strand
TAATTTGTTACTTAAAATATAATAGTATTTTTTTTTTATTTAATAACTCTTCCCAATAAAAATCTTTACCCAATTTATTTTAGAATATTATTATATATAACAAATTCAGTGACATTATACTGTAATACATACTAATTGTATTTCTGCCTGTGTTTCTAAATTCAAGTCTTTCTAATCAAATTGATAAAACCAAACTGTGGGGAGAAAAAAATAACACACTAATAACTGCCAAGAGCATACAAGTATTTATTATTAGGACTTAAACCTATCATTCCTTATTTGGTCTCTGTGACTGCTACTTTTCTTGGATTTTCTTTCAGATGTCCTCAAAATAGATTCCTAGTATGATTCAATTATTTATTTGTACCCTATGACTATCATTAAGTGTTGTACCTTATGGTTCTTGATGAACGTATCTTTTCTTTTTATGTACACTGAGAGCATATGCACCAAAGACAAATTCCTTGTGTGTCCAATCACACTTGGCCAATAAAGAAGAAAGAAAGAAAGAAGAAAAATATGGAAAATAGAGACAGAAAATATTCTCCTGATAAATAGTAAAAATTATGCCTCCATTTCTTATATAACATACCCCAAAAATAATTTATATATAGTGAGGAAAGCAAATATGTTAAATCATATATTAAAATTTATTTTGTTATAATTTTTATATTGTACAATAAAAACTTTTCCCAGTTCAGTATCCTCCAGATTTTAGCCTGTACTTTCTTACAGTCCCTTTCTTTGGTCTGTAGTAGTATGGAAACTGGAGTCCAAACCAGTGGTGGGATTCAAAATTTTTTACTACGGGTTCTGTGGGCGTGACTTGGTGGGCATGGCAGGGGAAGAATACTGTAAAATCTCCATTCTCTCCCCACTCCAGGGGAATGTTACTGCAAAATCCCCATTTTTTTCCTCCCGATCAGCTGGGACTCGGGAGGCAGATGGGGGTGGGGGCAGTCAGAGGTGGTATTTACCAGTTCTCTGAACTACTCAAAATTTCCCCTACTGGTTCTCCAGAACTGGTCAGAACCTGCTGTATACCACCTCTGGTCCAACCCATCTGAAAGGGGTCTGGTTTGGAATAGTCTAATTGTGGAGTAGTACAAAAATGGTCGAGAAAGGGGGAGGGAGAAGAAAATATAGTAAGAAAAATGAAAGAAAAATGAAAATTCTTTAGTTCTGGGAATAATTAGGCTACTGAGGGAAATATAATTGTTCATATAGGTTTTAATAATTATAAAGAGCAACTTGATTTATTAGAAAACACTTAACAATAATCGGCTGAATTGTTATTTAAAAAATTGGAATCAAAAATCTTCTTCCTAATCAATTGAAAGATAAAACTGGGTTCTAAAATAAAAGTAACCTAATTGTTGAAATTTCATAATCCGACCCCTTTTCCTTTCAATAAATCTTGTTAAAGAAGATTGGGTGTGAATCCTATGTTGTAAAGCTGATTGCCAAGAGCCTGTTTATTATAGTATACTGCCTTAACCTGCATACATACAGCAGTGACAGAAATTAGATACTAATCAAACACACAGCTTATGCAAAAAACACTTTTTAGAAATATTCAAATGTCTTTCAATAAATAGGTCAACTGATAGCATGATGCAATCAATTAAAAATGACTGATTAATTAAAACGATAGTTAGTGTAATGGACCAGACTAAAACTATCTGCAAGTATCATGAAATAACATACGTCAAGATATTTTCTCCTGTGTAAAACTAAAAGGGAAATGCCGCTAGTAAAGATGATGTTAGCTGTATATTGTACATGTGAGTATTGTCTGAATGGTAGTATACTTTATCATTCTATAAAGATATTTTATGCATACATATTGATGCAGCTTTAATTAACTGAATCATTATTTTATGTACTTAAAATGTTTTATACTATTCCTCATTCAAAGACATTCTGAATCTTACGTGCAATAACTGATTATTTAACAACTGTAATACAACACAGCAGCATTAAAATCCAATAATGAAATTAGAAATTGAGTAAATTAATCCAATAAGAGTCTTTTTTCAAATGGACCAGCTTTAATCACAATAATTTTTTAAGATCAAAATCTGCAAGATATGACTAAGTAAAGCTTGTTTTGAGCTGGCTTGATTCAAAGATGCTTTTCCATATGGCAATCACAGGGGAGAAAATCTTTCAGGCTGCTGAAGATGATTTGAAACTGAGAGGGCCTGTTAGTCATATCATGCATACCCCATGGTGTGCATACTTCTTAATTTCCTGAGGGAAGCATTCCGCATGTACATTGGCAGCTTTTCCTTTTCCTTTATTAACATACTATGAGATAGCTACCACTAAATTTACCAAGGATGATAGTGATTGTTGTAGCTCACCTGTAATGAAATCTCTACAATATAGACTCTGGGCATACTGCTGGCAAACAAGCAACATATGTATGATACAAATGTACGCTCAGTCATCTGAAGGAAATGTAAAAGGATTAATATACCTCCTGTAGGAAAGAATGCACCTAAGAGGTTTCAGAAATTAAACATTTCCACAACTCAAATTGCCCAGCTTAGTAGCAGTACTTTGACCTTACAAAATGCTAAACAGGGCCAAAAGCTTGTTTGGACATGGATGGGAAACCACCAAAAAACCCTAAATAAAGATTGGCTAAGGAAGTAATGGCACACTACTTTTATGTATAGCCGAAATAAGTCAAGCAGAACTTAAGAATGTTTTAATAGTTTTAAGATTTTAAAGTGTAACATACAATATTTGTTTCTAGCCTTCAACACCAAATAAAATTTGACTACCAGGTCTTACAAATGTGTTCATGACCAAAGAGTTGGAATACGGTCTCTCTATCTTCTTCATGTATTTCACTGTACATTTTATCTGCTATAAATGAACTACTAATATATTCTTTTCAAGAGGGAGCCTCAATGTCCAAAACATACTACTGGACAGGTGTAAAAGAAAGCATGGTGGAAATGTTACTTGAATTTATCCCTTTAAGAAAAAAAAGAGAGAGAGAAAGAGATGCCAACAATCTAATGGATATATTAGTTACATTAGGATGAGGCAACCATCTTCATGGTCATGCGAATGTGAAAACAGACAACCATAATTATGAACATTAATACAGCTAGTTGGCTAATGTTTTTTCATGGAACTATATAACAGAGTGCATAAATAAAGCAAAAGCACCAGCTGTATGAGTAAATCTGCCATTTGATTTAGTAGATGAAAAAGAAACAACATAACTAAGTCCAAAGGATTTTTAAAAAATCTTACACCATCCATTAAGAATTTACACTGAAAAAATAGTCTAAAACTTGAAGATTTCATATTTCTCTCTTCTCTTGTCAATGGACATATACCTTTATGAAAAAGCATTAAAATACGTATTGCTCAAATCAATACATTACATCAATATATAATAATGGTGATCTACTAAATGTAATAATAATAATTATTATTATTATTTATTGAATTTTTATACCGCCCTTCTCCCGAAGGACTCAGGGCGGTGTACAGCCGGAGATAAAATACAAAATATGTACAATTAAAATAAATTAAAAACATAGCAAAATTACAAAAACGGCTAATAATTAAAATTAAATTTAAAATATTTAAGAATATTAATAAAACCCCAATTGGTGGCTCAGGGGCTAAGACAGCTGAGCTTGTTGATCGAAAGGTTGGCAGTTCGGCGGTTCGAATCCCTAGTGCTGCCGTGTAATGGGGTGAGCTCCCGTTACTAGTCCCAGCTTCTGCCAACCTAGCAGTTTCGAAAGCACGTAAAAATGCAAGTAGAAAAAATAGGGACCACTTTTGGTGGGAAGGTAACAGCGTTCCGTGCGACTTTGGCGTTGAGTCATGCCGGCCACATGACCACAGAGATGTCTTCGGACAGCGCTGGCTCTTCGGCTTTGAAACGGAGATGAGCACCACCCCCTAGAGTCTGCAACGACTAGCACGTATGTGCGAGGGGAACCTTTACCTTTACCTTTACTAAACACTAGTGGCCTTCAAATATAGGATTAAGTGACAGTTCAGAGATACATCCAAAATGACAATAAGTACTTTAGAAGATTCCCCCCCCCCCAATTCTATATCTATGTGTATATGTGTTTCTGTATTGGAGACCGGGGGCAGGGGAGAGACCGGGACAGGGTAGATACGGATCATCTCTGAACTCAATTAGTTTCCAAGTCCACAGCTGCTCTATCTTAGTAGGGTTCAGTCTAAGCAGTCCATTGCACCTAGACAAGATTGCTCATGAGTTGCCTTACTCTAGTTGAAATGTAGTGAAAGAAGATATACTTAGAGAACCTTTCTCAGTTGTGAATTCCATTTAGTGGTGGTGGGTGGGCCTCTATCAGGGCTTCTATGATATTGGCCAAGGGCGCAGAAATCTACATATCGTCAGCATATATTTGTTGTGTGTATAATGTATATACCAATATGCACGATACATACATGCATGCATTTATTCTATGTAGGCAAATGATTTCCCAGCAATTTTATTTAAATGCTAAACAGTAAAGATTTATTTGTGTTCAACAATAATAGTGACAAGACCAAACCCTGAGGCAATCTCTAATGGAGTGTTTGTTCTTTTCCCACCCAAATGGAATTAACAATTCAGAAAAGAGAATCCTTCTAAGTGTCTCTTCTTCCACTTCATTTCAACTAGAGTTAGGCAACTCATGAGTAGTCTTGTCAAGTGCCAACGAAGGCCAGAGGTTGACCAAGTGCTAAAGAAAAATATCTACCTGGCTTCGACAAGTGCAAAACTACATTTAGTGATTTGAGAAACCAACGGGATCCATTAGGTGCCTGAAGCAGACTGATTAAATATGTCCTTCCTACCTGCATTAATTTGTGGTGCTGGTTAATTCTGTGAAAACCAAACAGTGAATTTACCATGGCAAGAACTAAGGGAAATGTTCTCTACCCTCAGATCTTATTCCAAATGGTCCAAGATCATCTGGAAGCAACCCATGGTTCTCATGGTGGCCATTTAGCTACATGCAGTGGTGGGATTTAGCCGGTTCGCACCACTTCAGGAGAACCGGTTGTTAACTTTCTGAGCAGTTTGGCAAACTGGTTGTTGGAAGATATCATTAGGGCAGAGAACCGGTTGTTAAATTACTTGAATCCTACCACTGGCTATATGCCATTATCTAGGTCCCCAAGTAGAGTATGTTGAAGTCTCCCAAAATATAAATATAAAGTCTAGGAAACTTGATCAATCCTCTGATAAGTTGGATAGATGTAGTAAAGATTGATCTGTGCTTCACGGAAGGTAATATAACACCGCTAATGTGTACCTGAGCCCAATTTCACAAATAGCACGAGAGAGAGGATGCTTTCATTTATTAATATAAATATTTATTTAGAACATAAATTCACTGATAGGTTGAACTATATGTTCATAGACATACAAATTTTTGAACTTATTTCAATATATTGTTTTGAACACAAATACATGTATTTTAAAAATATATATGTAATTTTGCATATATCAAACCACAAAGACTGAACATTTGCAAAAAAAAATTATGAGCAAATTAATAATGTCTAGTATCTACTATAATATGAAATATATACTTGATTGCAATAAAACTTCAACAGAAAGGATTAATTGGGAGAGGCGGTGCCCCTTATTCTCATCTATTCATTAATTATAAAAAGTTCATCATCTGTGTAATTTCCATCAACTGCATTGATTTTACGACAGTTGTAGTTATTTTATACCTTTTGTATAATTATTCAAATAATATAAATAGTTGCAAACTTAGGGGAAAAAATAAAAAAAACTTGACTAAATTGTTTCACCTACCCAGGATGCAATGATGATTTTGGAAACTATGTGGTTAAATACCGCATAGATACTGTTGTATAAATACCACACAAATACTGTTATATCTGAAATCTGCTAAATGGCAGCTCATTAGATTGAGGTGCTATTCGACTACAAACTTATTGTGTGCACATAGAAACACATGTACTTTCCTACTATTTTTCAGTAAAAGACAAAAGAATTTGGGATTCTCATCTCTTTTGTTAAAATCAAACTTTTTTATTCTAACCACCTCCATGGCAGATGGTTGTTATTTCTTACATCTGCATGGGCAGCAGGCTCTGTTTGACCTGTGCATGTTTTACAATCTGTTTGTTTTGACTTTATTTATTTATTCTCAGAACACAGGTGGATGATGTGTGTTCCTCTATAAGGAACCCAACTCCTATCATCTCTCACCATTGCCCATGCTGTTTAGGGTAGATCAGTATAAAAATTAAACTGACCTACATTACTGGTCTAGCATAATGAACACGGGGAAAAATGGACCAAAAACAAATCAGGGTAGAAGAGATTGTTGGTGTCTTGCTTTCTGAAGTTTAAAAGTAACATTTTAATATGGTTAATATATTTTTTGTTAAGGTTTATTAGAAAAGTACATTTTAATCATATAAATTAGATTTGCAATAGAGGTTGTCCGAAACTAAGCAGTAGTATTTGGCAAAATACAGAACTAAGGTTAATCTCTTAAATAGAAGCCTTTGCTCCCTTGCTGTGTAAATTACAATGAGTTTATCCAGTCTGTTAGTTCAGTATCGTGATTAAATGCTCCTTAAATCCAGTCACAAACACCAGGGAAGAACAAAGAGAAAATCAGCAAAAATGGACTGTACTGTTTCAATCTAACTCATCACCGGCAGGGGACAACTAGTGGGAAATTAAAATTGTGAGTCCAAATCTTCCACAAGTACTCAGCCTTGTGGGACATTAAAAATAAATGCTGCACTGTTAGAAAAGCCCTGTCAACAGGGCAACTTCACTTTTTAAAATGGCTGTGCTTTGTTTTCAAAAGAAAGAATGCCATCTCACACCCGTCATCTCTATCAATATACCTTCCTGCCAGTTTAGGGAACTTTTAAGCGCACAAAATGTGGATTTCTGAACTTGTGCCTTTGCTCTTAAGGTCAGAAGGGGACAGAAGGCTGCAGAAACAGATGATCACTACAATTCATCACACCTTTCCTCTGCAAGCTTTGTATTAAATGATTAGCCAGAAAGCTTTACAGAAAAGAAGGGACACAGCAATGCTACACAGATAAAGATTAAAATGTTCAATGATTACTAAAAATCATGCTTCCTAGCCTCAGATAGAGCACTTGAATATCAATGGAATGATACTTTACAGTACACCCAGTCACAGGGCTACTTCTTACATACTGTAGTATTTATGACAATTATATGGTAACTGGCTGTGCCTCAGTATAAATACATTATCTGGATGTGAAATGAAACATTAGAAGAAAAGGCTAGATGAATCCTGGTTTCAAACTGGCCAATCTATGTAGCTTCCTATATACTTAATATACCTAATAGATGTACTAGGCATTTCTTGGGATGGGTGAAATTCTCCACTTTACCTTGCCATTGTTTATTTGTGTAAATCATTAGTTGGGTGTTGTTTATTTTTTTTTACAAATAACTCAGGGCGGTGAACTTATCCAGCACACCTTTCTCCAATTATTTTGCCCACAAAAACAACCATGTGAGGTGGGTTAAGGAAGAGAGAAGAGAAGAGAAGAGAAGAGAAGAGAAGAGAAGAGAAGAGAAGAGAAGAGAAGAGAAGAGAAGAGAAGAGAAGAGAAGAGAAGAGAAGAACAGAGTTGGAAGGGACCTTGGAGGTCTTCTAGTCCAACCCCCTGCTTAGGCAGGAAACCCTCCACAACTTCAGACAAATGGTTATCCAACATCTTCTTCAAAACTTCCAGTGTTGGAGCATCCACAACTTCTGGAGGCAAGTTGTTTCACTGAATAATTGTTCTAGACTGGCCCAAGATTACCTAGCTGGTTATCATGGCTAAGGCAGGATTATAACTCACAGTCTCCCATTTTCTAGCCTGATGTCTTAACCTCTCCATCAACTGACTCTCTCCATTATTTCTAAGAGGAAGAAACAAGGAAACTTCAGCCCTCTATAGTCGCCCTTTCTTAAAGAAGGTTATGTTTTGTTGCTTCTTAGCATGTTGTACATATAATAGTTCCCAATATCTTGCAATGCATTTCGCTGATAATAAACATAACATTTTTCAAGTAATTATTATTGACTGGATCTGGTGTAGCAAACAGTAGCAAAGTCATCCTCTGCAAGCCATTCTTACAGGATTACACAACTTAATGTTAGAATTCAAAAGGAGGGGACTCTGTCCTATCAGCTCTTCACAATTTCAGTAGGTAGGATAGAGGGAAATGTTATTCCATTTAGTTCCTTCTTCCCATGGTAACTATGTAGCAGAATAGGGTGGTGTGATTTTATAAAATAGCAATTAGAGCCTGGACTTGAAGCCATGCTTGTTTTCCAACCACTAAGTAGAGGAAAAACTTGAGGGAATCAAAGCTTTAGATCGCTGAAGACCTAGTAGAATACTTTTTAATAATTCACCAAACCAATGTCCTCCAGGAAGGAAGTGACCTATCACTTCTACCTTTCATCATGAAGTCTTGACAAACAGCCTAGTCTTCTACTCTATGTAACTCCCTGGGGCAGGCATTTAGGATACCCATCTATTGTGAATATCTTACTGCCATATCTCACACTAGAGATCTTGCTGACCCAAAGCACAGAAAATAAAACAAGATGAAGGGGGAAAACAAGGGGTTGTCTCACCGAATACAACCCATCAGTTGACATAGCAACTCCATCTAAACGTTCAGAACAACCATTTCTCTATTTCTTATATCAAGTTTAGTTGCAATTTTGCTTTTTCTGCTTTGTTGAAAATCATGGCCACACTCTAGTTTAAAGCTAGAGAATGAGCATTTATAACAACATGTTTTATATAGCGATAAATATTTGTGCATCAATGAGAATGAGCCCAGCTTGGCAAAATCCATACTGTATATAAAATCTGAGATATTGAAAGTGAACTAAATACCAGTTGGTGTATAATAGGTTTGGAATATAATTTATGAAACACCAGTTTCAAAAAAAAAAAGTCCCAGGAATCAATTCCAAAATTAAAAACTAATGACTATAATTTATGTACTAAAGAAATTAGTGAATCTGAACCAAATACAGTTGAAGCTAAATCAACTTTGCCAACTTTCCTCAAAGTAATGCCCTCCCAATCTGATCTACATTCTGTCAACCCTGAAGCTGACCTGACCAAAGCCATATCCCTAGCTCCAATGTGGCAACACTGACCTGACCGAAGCCTGAAGCTTCGGTCAGGTCAGCTTCAGGGTTGACAGGAACCCTGACATGTCCATAATCCACTGTCAGAGTGCTTTTAAGAGATTTTTAAATATTTAAAATCTAACAAGAAGAAATGAATTGCTGGAAGTATGAAAACTGGTGGCCTCTAATATATATTTTCTTCCTTGAGAACGAATTATACAATATTTGGGGAAAGCATCAAAATGTGACGCTTAGAAATGTCAAGCCAAATTTTGAAGGTGGTTATACAGACAGAGCGCAGACTATATTAGATTTAATCACCCTATAATTCCCAAATAAAGGATGTTTCATAGTGTCTCCAATAGACATTGCTTATTCCTCATGGTAGCACATTGGATCATCAAATTGTCTCTGACCAGCAAGCAGAGAGATATGGTAAGAATTTGCTCCTTCCACTTACTCTCTATATCAAAGTCATTGTACCAATAGAAATGGAGGAAATTTGTGCTAATAACAAGTGTAGCTAAAGGTCAGTGATATGCAAACTATTCTGCACTAAATAAAATTGAATTTGAATCATCCTCGTTTTTCAGTTAGCTTCTAAGCCATGAAAGAATATGAAAAACAACTGTATAATATACAGATCCATAATAATCCATAATCCATGGGTACAGCTGTATTTCTGTACAGTCAGCTCAGTGTTATTTTTGAGTAGGTAACCATACTTCTAAAATGATATTTTGTATGTATTTCATGGGAAATACATATAGAAACCATATATATTACAACCATGCAGTTTCCCAAGTATATTATAAAAGCATACACAAAGAAAGGCTTTATGAGTAAGGGAGAAACTTATACCCTTCATCATTCCTTTCAGTCTCAATGTCAAAATTGGATTTTGATTAATTTGATTAGATTTGATTAGCTTAACCATTAATTTATAGACTAGGGTTTTCATCACTGACATTTTTAAAGGATTCTGCTAGAGCAAGAAAATTTGATTTACAGCCTTAAAAAAATGTCATTTCACCTTCTATTTAAAGACTTCAGGTCTCTCACTATGAATGTCTATCTAAATGCTAACAAAAAGTTTTATTCTGATTATGTCTCCAGTGGTTGTCAATAGATATTGTATAGAGAGCAACAAATTTAGTACTTATATACCCACTTCAAACATCCCTACAGAATCAAAACTTCCACAGCAACAGAAAAATCAATTGATGAGAAGGAAAACTGATATATATATATCTGTATAAAATATCTATCTATCTACCTATCTATCTATCTCTCTATCCCTCTATCCATCTCTTTCTCTCTCTCTCTCTTTCTCTCTCTATCTAATCTATTTATCTCAGTATATATATGTTTGTTTCCTATGTTTATAGAGACAAACATGAACCCAGTACCACATAACATTCTTATAATATTTATTAACTAAACACATGCACACACAGAGCTATAAAACTGTTACTTTATTTTACCTTTCTTTTGGTGTACCTACTCCATGTTTTCCTAGTAAGTGGGTGTTTAAATGTTTCTTCATTACAAATGCCACCCTGAAAAACAAAATTAATTGTGGTTATTATTACAGTTTAGATAGAATTAATGAATATATGTACATGCAATCTGAAAGACAATGTAATTTAAAAATAATAGTTATGATAGAACAGACCTGTCTCAAACTAGCGGCCCGCAGGCCAGATGTGTCACACACAGACCACGCCCACCCTAGCTCCTCAAAGGCAAAAAACATCACAATACATCACGTGATGCAATTGAATTTGACACCCGTGTGATAGAGCCTAATAAACATGTGGAAGGGAGGCAACATTAAGAAAATGTAAAAATATAAAGGTAAAGGTTTCCCCTTTCCAATGATTTCTGACTCTAGGAGAGAGAAGTGCTCATCTCCATTTCTTAGCTGAGAGAGCCAGCATGGTTGAAGATATTTCCATGATTGTGCGGCCGGCATGACTAAAGGCTGAGGCACATGGAATATTGTTACCTTCCCACCGAAGTCGTACCCATTTGTCTACTCACATTTGCATGCTTTCGAACTGTTAAGTGGGCAGGAGGTGAAGCAAGTAACAAAAGCTCACCCCATCAAGAGGTGCTCGAGCCTCAAATCTGAGCTGTCAGCTTTCCAGCTGATAAGCTCAGCGTCTTTAACCACTGAGCCATTGTGTCCCCTTGTAAAAATATAGAATACATTTTTTAAACAAAATCCTGACGTGACTGGAAACTACAAGTAACCATTAAATGCAGTGCCCAATGACCCTATATCTCATGCAGGGTCTCGTCATGCCATGGTACTTCCTGTGCTTGATCTTTCTCTCATGTCTGCTGCTGACCCAGATATACTGTCAGCAACTCAGCTTTGGCTTCAATCTTATTAATGTACTCCTGGATGCTCTGGGTTTTGTTCAGGAATCTCACTTTGACACTCACCAGATCCCACCTACCCCCTTTTTTTTTTCAACTGATGCATAATATTTGGGTGCTGGATTTGGGATGAAAATCTCCATATATTGTTTGGTGGGTCTTCACATCACACCTTCCATGTCTTATTTGGCCAGCTCACTATACTGGCAGGCTATCTGATGACTGATAGGGTGTATACATTGATGGAATCAATATTGTTCTTTTCAATGAGCTGGCTTTTCAGGACTTGTCTAATTGTTTGGTGGTACTTGGATATTGCTGTCTACCTTGCCTTCTCATCATGGTCCCCAAGTGACTGTGAGATACCAAGATACCTGAAGCTGGTCTGTATGTCTGCTATATGGCCTGCTGATAGTTTCACCCCATCAGTTTTAACTGCCTTCCCCCTCTTGACTATCATCCAGGCAAACTTCTCTAATCCAAATGACATCCAAATGTCCTCACTGTAGATCCAGATCAGATGAATCAGTAAGTCAACATCTTGTGGATACTTAGCATACAGTTTGATATAATCCATATAAAAGAGGCGGCTGATGGTCGAGCCATTCTTGAATTGTATCCATATCCAGTCCCTGTGATTATCTGGCTGAGGAGGATCAAGCTGATGCAGAACAACAGCAGGGACAGTGCATCACCGTGGTATAGGCCACATTTGTTGGCCATTTGTTGAACTGTCTACATGTGTGACAGCTCTCTCTCTCTCTCTAGCGCTCTCTCTCTCTCCCTCCCTCCCTCCCTCTCTGACAACACATGCACACCTGTATTAATTATATACAAAGACAGGAGGGATATAAGGAATTTCAATCTTAATTTGTTACATATAAAAATATTCAAGCCTAATGGCACCAGGATGGCAAAAGCCAAGTCATGATGGATATCAAAACATGAAAACTATCTTTATGCCTAATATTAAGAACCAGAGTTGTGCAACAATGCAAATGTGAAAAGCAAGACATCATTTGAAGTATGCATCTGTTGGGAAACTGAAAGCAAGGCCATATTTTCCTGGAATTGCTCATCAGGTGTTGAAGGCCCTAATGTAAGGCCAGAAAACAACATAGCTGCTTTAAAATACTCAAATAGACACTATGCCCACATTATACATGTTATTAATCATATCTTGCCCTTCAAATTCAGATATCATTGCCACCTTTTAAAGACAAAGTAGTACGCTTGGTTTAATTGTGTTGAAAAGCACAGTGGTAATGGCACAGACTTCCAATGATCAGTTATATTAAATTTAATTATGTGATTATATAAGCAAAATGTAATATAAAGCATATCAGTCAAACTAAAATGGCATCCATAGTAACTAACACAAGGCTGAAAAACACAAAACACAAATGAAAGAACAAAAATAATAAGTTACTGCTCTTAGTTTCAGTGTGAAAAGGGCTTGCAAACATTTTTGTTAATTATGCATTTACAGCTGTCCTTCATAAAGTTAATTACTAATAGCTGAAAGGCACTAGAAGTCTATTTGCATATGTACATGAAAGGCATGACATATGCAAAAATATGATTTTAATTAGTATTCCATGATATGACTGGCTACAAATCAAGCTGGCAGATTATAAGATTTTTAACATTAAATGTTGAATTCATTTATAGATGCTTCAATTAATGGACAGTACAAGATCTATAAAATACCTTAACATGTAATATAAAAGCTATGAAAGGCAAGAAATAGTACACTTCCACTTTATATATATAGTATTATCCAATCTTCATGTCTGGTTTGATTTAGAAGATTTCACATTATTAGAAGAAATCTTTATTTTGGGTAGCCTTCGGGGTATAAGAATATCACTCTGTTATTTTTAAAATGATAGGGCTTTATTCTTTTTTATAAAAAGAAATGGAATTCCACTGATTCTCACTTTTTTTATACTTGAGTAATACATATGGGCAATCCAATATCTGAAATTTAGAATAATTTATTGCACTTTCATCACAGTGACTTTGCAGGAGTCAGTCAGTAGAATTATTGCATGTAAATAAAATGATGGGAGTAACATAAAATTCTCAGTTATCATAAGAATTGAAGAAACTCAAAATTTCTTGCCACTGCTTTTGAAAGATGGCAGAGTCATCTTAATATTATTGTAAGCAATATTCCGATATGATTGAATTCACAACACATTTTGGAAAACCAAAGCTTCTTTCATTCCAATTAATTGATTAAAAGAAAGACTAAAATTAGATACAAATGCTTAATGAGTACATGATCAACAATACAATCCATGCCTATGTTTATTAGTATGATTCACAGTATTTATGTTGGATATGATAAGTAGGAAAATTATTAATGTGATTTCCCCTATTTCAAATAATAGTATTAACTATTGTGATGATGATGGTGGGGGTGATGACTACTAGCCAATAATTTAAAACATGATCATGGCCTTATAACTGAGGTCAGAATAAGTGAAACATCTCTATTTGAAAATGAAATTTGTCAGAGACTAAAAACAAAAAAGGCCTGATTGATTGAGATCTGTCACATTTGCAAGTGGCAGACTTGGGTTTCCCGTCTGTTTTGTGTAATAGTAATTTATCACTTGCTGGAAGTTAATAATGATTTTTTTCTTTCTAAGGTATGCATCTATTTTTTTCTCCTTTCATTCAACTCTGGTTTTAACTCTCCAAGTCTGCCTAGACAAGTCCCTGGAGTTTTCTTGGCAAGGTTTTTCAGAAGTGGTTTGCCATTCCTGGTTCCTAGGCTAAGAGAAAGTGACTGGCCCAAGGTTACCCGGCCCAAGGTCACCCAGCCCAAGGCAAGACTAAATCTCACAATCTCTCAGTTTCCCATAGAACACTGCTTCCACAGAAATGCACTGCTAACACTGTTTCAAGCAGCAGTATATTCCTCATTAATACATGTAATCAGCTCATCTAACATTGCTTTACCAAAAATCATTGTGGTTGCCATAAATGATCCATGATTCTTCTCATTTATTATGATCCTAATTCTGCTTAACTTTTGTTTAGACTTTTCTAGCCAAACCCAACTGCTTTTTATACTAATTTCTTTGCTTTCATTGCCCCTCAAATCTATCCCTCCATCCATCTGTCCATCCATCCATTTGTTTAATTTGTTAGATTGATTAGTTAAATAACATAAAAAATTTAAGTCAAGCTGTGCTACCTTGCCACATAACATAACATAAGCCATTCTATGTTGTATTTGCAAAATCTTGTTATGAATCAGAAAGACATATGACCTGTTCATGCCCTATAAATCTTTCTAGGAAGAAAGGAAGGAAGAAAGGAAGGAAGGAAGGAACAAACAAAGGAAGATTTTGAATCCTGTGCTTTTGTTTTAATGCAATTAAAAGGAGGGAGGATATGCAGGAGGAATCATAGAAAATTTGTTTTAAGAAGTAAAATTATCTATGGTATTCCTTTATTAAACATGTAAAACATTTGTGTAAAGCACATTGCTTCCCTCGAGACCACAAGAGGTGTTTACCTATATTTTTGTTATTTATTATTTTTTAAAAAATTGCATACTAGCCAGAGACAAAAGAAAAGCTGAGGTAAATTAATCTGGAAAATAAAATCTGCAGCCGGAGTCTGAAACTTGGATTTATACGTTCAAGGTCCCCTAAATTTTTAAGTAAAAACTACTTAACAAACATATGGAAGGTTGCATTGAATCATATGTATTTAAACTGGCTGAATACATAATACAGCCTAATATAGTGCACGTCTACCTTTCCATGACAAGTATAAATGAGCACAAATCTGTGAAGTCAGCAAGTCTGAAGAATGACTGCTTAAGTTTTAGCATGTATTGGAGGAGGAAAAAACACAATCAGGTTGAATGAGTTTTCAGAAGAGTTTCTAATTTTGGACTTTAAGAACAAATGGTGAATTTATTTGAGGGTAAGCCATAAAATTTCAGGCCACACACACACACACACAAACGTGTGTGTGTGTGTGTGTGTGTGTAAGCTCATTGTATTACCAACAAAAGCTGATGATCAAAAGTGTTCACCTTAATACTAGCTAATCTTGAATAATCAAAGTGATCAACCTGAATTTTTACTAGTAACAGAATTTTTGGCTAATATTTGATCCTAACAGTGATGCCTAATGGGCTGATACTTTGGTTGATAAAACCATTTTTCCTTAAAGCTAAATTATATTCATAATACTTTCACAATCACTTAACACAAGAGATCATACACTGAATACTTGAATCTAGAGAAAAGAGTGTGGTTTTTTTTCCTTCTATTAATTTAGTTTTTAAAAAGTAAAATTATAATTCTAAGAAGTGATAAAAGCATCCTAAAAATCAGCCAAGAGGATTTTATTATGCAATTCCTTATACATATGCCAAAAAGCATGAAGCAGAATTAATCAGATATCCATGACAATGTACATTAGTCTATAAAACTATGACAAATCCAAAAAGTGATAGTTAATCTGGGATTATCAAATATTAATAAAAACTATTTCAAAGATTCAGTATAAAATATGGACAAAAGCACATAAAACTGAAAATAAATTCTACACCACAGAAATAAGATCTATTGAAAGTAAGGGCATTTAGTTTCCTAGATATGTGTAAAGCTTATATTTTCTTTTTGAAAAAGCACTACATCAAAGAATCATTTAGTAGCTCAATTTGGTTCTTATTGCCTAAAAAATAGGATTACAGAAACAAGCTGGTGTTCTATAGATCTAAGAATGATACGGGAGATACTGTAGCAACATCTTGCATTGCTGCAATATTAAAAAGGAACCTTTGTGTACCTTTTCATGCTCTATGTAGACTATGGTGGACTATCTGTCAGTGTCCCAGACTCCATTTGAGCAGAATGATGGACAATAGGTTTGTTGATGTGCTGTTCAATGACCTGCATCAATCTTCAGAATAATTTACCGTCTATATCAGACAGATGATTATGGATGAGTTGCTCACTATCTATCAATCAGCTCTGTTCTTCCTGCATATTCCTATATCTATCATTCAAAAAAGGGAGAACTGTCTCTCAAGATGCTCTCCATTGCTGTGTCTGTGACATCAAAATGTGCTGTTCAAGATGTAAGAGAATTATTATTTGCATGATCAAATGAAATGGATAGCCCTGACTGTCTTCCTTTCTGTCATCCTCTTTTCAGAGAAGAGATTATTTCACTGTCTGAGTCTCAGGGTGGCCAAATCTAGAAAGAGGAGTTATTTAATAGAAATTATTTAATAAATGGAGCAATTATACCACATAACAAATCAAGCTCTGGGTGAACTCTCATATTTGGAAAGTCTGACCAAACAGTTCGTAGGCAGAGCCTTCTCTGCTATACAGTTGAGGATGTATTTCATTCATTCTTGCAGCCTTCCTCATCCTTCAAAACTATATTTCAGCATGGTTTTTATATTGGTTTGGGTTTTCTGTTTATATCTTATGTTTATTAAATTAAACGTTTTACTACTAAAACTTGCAATATAATGTTTCAGATTTTTTAAAACTTTAGTTTTCTGAATGATTGTTTTAGATTGAATTATTAACTGTTAAAAGAGATTTGAGACAACTTATTATTCTGTCTAATAAGCATTATTTCTACATCGAGAAAATGAAAAGCAATGCTAAACATACACTTTTCTTTCCTTTCCTTTCCTTTCCTTTTTTCTTTTCTTTTATGTACATTAAGAGCATATGCCCCAAGACAAATTCCTTGTACGTCCAATCACATTTGGCCAATAAAAAATTCTATTCTATTCTATGGACATCTATGCACACATACAGTAGATATACACAGACATACACAAATTGATAGGCTGCTTGACTCTCATTGCAACTAAAACAAAATGAATCCATTTTATGAATGGGCCCATAGACCAACCCTTCCTTCCTTCCTTCCTTCCTTCCTTCCTTCCTTCCTTCCTTCCTTCCTTCCTTCCTTCCTTCCTTCCTTCATCACAGAATAATGATGTATATTTTTTTGCTTTGCTTAAATTATGGCTTGTTAGAATGAACCATAATTATTCACATCTGGATGCAAAAGCGAATTACAGTATGATCTGTTTAAAAGACAAATCTCAGCTCCTCCTCTTACTGATGTAAGATGTGAGAAAGCAAGCTTGAAGTTCTACAGGTTTACTCCTGTAACAAAACACATTATAGCGATTGCATTTAAACTGACTACAGATTATACAGCTGAAGAATTTCATTGCTGTAGGTCTTGTAAATAAATCATGTGTCAGATTAGACAGCATGTTCTTGTTAAACTCTTTCCCTACAGTTGCTTCAACATACAGTAATACCTTAATATATACTGCACTTTACCGTTCCTTGCTAATGAATTTATATTAAAAAAAGGTTTTCTCCAAAATATATCCCCCAGAGATGTAATGTTCACTTTCCTTTTTTATATCAAAAATTACAGAAGTTAATAAGTAATATATTATACTGGTATGTAATATAACATAATTAATTATATTACATACTAGAATAATATATTACTTATTAGTCTCCATTTTTATTTCCTAAAATCTGTCCATTGTCATGGTTTATGTGTTTCAAAATCTTAGACTTTTCATAATTTGTGATATGTAACCGTAAGTTTAAGAATTAGAAAATATCTAACAGGTAATCCCAATGTCCAAATCTAAAGTTTAGATATTGTCCAGAGCATCTGTAACATGGTTCTTTGTTGGCAACTTCAAATAAGGATTTTTCCAGCACTTGGCGGTTTACCAAGTAGTAGTGCTGCAAATTTCCTAGGCCAGTCGCTAGGGTTGGCTGGAGAATTCTGGAAGTTTAATTCCACATTTCTTCTTTTTTTAAAAAAAAAAAAATTATTTTGTCATGTTTATGTAGGGTATATTGGAGGTGGTGATCCTTTGAGAGCTGTATGCAATGAAAAGTGACAATAAATTTATTCTACATCTAAATTCAAGTTGCCACGGTTGAGAAACACTGTCCTAGCGTCTATGTTGTTTCTCATCCTAAACACAGTAGCCTTCAGATGTACGGACTTCACCTCTCTGTACGGCCCAGCCAACATGGGCACTTGTAAAATTCAAAATATTTAAATCCACGTACTGCATCTGTAAAGTGTTGGGATTGTAGGAAAGTAACCTAGATGAATACAAATAACTAAACTTCAAATTATTCTAGATATCACTAATAATTTTATATCAATCGTACCACTCCACTTTTGTTTTTCTTCTGTATTCTGCACTCCTTTAGCTGTATTTCTAAGTACTCAGCCTGCCCCTATTAACCAGGTACCTCCTAGACATGTTGGACTATGACTGCATTCTCCCTTAGTGAGGAGATTCCTGGCTGAACTGTCTGGAAAGAATGGAAATTGTAGTGCAACACATCAAACAGGGCATCGGTTTGAGAAATGCTGAGAGCAATCAGTTAAATTTGCAAAAGGAAAAAGAAAAAAAATCTTCTTTTTAAAGGCTTATATGTGAGGGACAGGATATTAATATAAAATAAAGAACAAAAATTACTATATGGAAAATATTTCCTTGACAGCTTTTTCTTATTTCCAAAGGTTATATACTCAAATTCATTTTAATTTATATGCCAATTTTCCAAGTCAAGTGGTGGCCAAAACAATTTGCGACATAAGATAACTGATAATCAAAATATGCATCATTTTGAAACAAAATTTGTTGTAAGACTGCAATAATCAGCAACACAAAAATCACAATATAAAGCTAAGATTGATTTATATAGACTGGATTTAATATCAAAGACTTTTTTAATGAAGAGCACGGAGACAGGAAATAAATAAAAGCAAGTTTCATTACACAATTAGTTCCATCTTGGTTGCATTTCATGAGGTCATAACAGCGTGATTTAAATATAATTTAAAGCTTTGCCTACTTGACTTTAACTGAAGACGCTGACATTATTTAGTTTTAGGCAATACAGATTCTTCTTGTAATAATTCAAATTCTTTAAAAATTTGATAAACTTGATTGGGAAGAAGCTCATCTAAAGTATTAAAACCTCTGTTAGACCATGAATTAAAAAAAGAAAAGATTTACCTGCTACTTTCAAACAGAGATTGTACCAAAGGGTAAAAAATTGATTTATTAAATCTGAGCCATTATATACTTTGCCCTGAGCATCCTTAATAATAGATATGTAATTATTTTGCTGCCATTTCAGCTGAGAAGCCAATAATTTACCAGACCTTTCCCCTTGCACATAACTTTGCTTTATATGATTTAATGTGTACTCTATGTATATTTTTATATATATATTATACATATAAATATTTTCTTTATGTTTTTCTATCAAAAGTATAAACAAAATTAAATTTCAATTTACCAGACATTGCAGCTTTATATAATTCTAGTAGAGGCTGTCTTTATTCAAAAATTCCATGACTTTATTTTCCAAATTTCTTGTTTTAATACTTTAGCTTTATTTTTCCTTAAATGTATGCAATCATGCAATCGCAAAAAGATTCCTTAAAAGTATTCTAAACAAGCATTAAGTTCTGGATTGTCTATTTATTAATAATAACTTCAATATCTTATTTGATCTCTTTAATAAAAAGCATTTTTTTAAAAATGAGAGAAATATCATCTTGAAAAATGAGATGACTTTTTCTTATAATAATTAATAGTCATGCTGAAGCATCATTAGTTTAAATAAACTCAGAAATTAGTTACTAAAAATAACCAATAACCAAAAGGAATCACTTTCATGGAATTTTTAAAAAGTATATTTTTGCTGTGGAGGATTTAAAAGTTATCGTATAAGTGATGAATTAAATTCAAATATGTAATTTTGTAGCACTTTCCAAGAGCAGTTGAATTGCTAGGAATAATAATATGATGAGCTAGAACAATTTAGGACAGACCAAAAGATATAAAACTTGAATAACATTGTTAGCCATAATAATCTGATACACAACTTATTTAAAAGATATTTAAAATGCCTACATAAAAGTTCTGAGAATGGTCTTTAGTAGAGTGATAATAATTAACAAATGAAAATTATTGAAACATTTAATCACTAATATTAATATTTTTGATTCACTTATTCTTGTTCCATCACCAATTTTAGATTTGTAAATCAAAGTTACTAAACTTCCACAGATGTCAGCTTCCCAATAAGATATACCTGACCAAGCTATCTTCTAAATAAAAGATCTTTCTCATGTGAAATCATATGAAATTTTTATATATATAAAAAGGAAAAGAAAAAAGTTGTGTTTTAAATTGCCTGACTTAGTTACTATTTACCTGTATTCTATTAGAAAGGCATATGAATATATTTCCCCTATGGGACGAAACTACACATAGAAAAAGGTGGTTACATATAATGAATATTTCAAATTTTGTGATAACACCTTGTTTGAAGAAAGTAGTTATTTTTCATTATTATTAAATGATTGTAGAAGCAAAACCCAAATAGAGGTACAAAAAGATGGCTTGTAGCAATGTATTGAATTTACAGTCTTGATCCTTTGTCAATTTAAGCGGCTATCTTATCTGTTGACTGCTTTATTGTTTTGTTGATAAACAGAAAACTCTTTGTCTTCTTTTACATTACTGCTTTGTAGTGATGAAATTATTGGTTCCAAGTTAAGAAGACAGAGAAAGCAAGAACCCTGTTCCTTATCTAAAAGGGAACAGCTTCTTGCAGCAGTAAAATAACCAGAAACTGAATTTATTCCTGATCTACAAGAGAATGTAGTAGAGAAGATAACACAGATATGTTACACAGAGATGTTTATCTTTTTAAAAGTTCTTTTTCAAGATTTACAGTCTTTCAAAAAAAAAAAGTCTGAATTCATGCAGATAAAAAGTGCAATCAATGAGGTAAAAACAAAACTTCCTGGCAACGAACCAGCACTTTAATGCCTTAGCTTAAAAAATGGGTAAACTAAAATTGTTGCTGATTAACATGAAACAAGAATCAGCCAACATGTCAGATAAACAATGTATCATGTATGTTGAAAAAGTACTGAAAAATAAATAAAAATGTTCAAGATGTTGACCGATTTATAGGTCTATTTCATAGAAATAATTTACAGTTTTTTAAAAACCTTTCTTACCATGTGGAGCAAGATGAGTTATCAACAGTCTTTACAGAAAATTTGTAAATAAGATCTTTTCAGTGTAGCAGAAATAAAAACTGGAAATTGAAATAGCTTATCATGTGTGTTTCTGTTTACATTCATCATAAAAATCTGTGTCTATTACAGTATCGAGTTCATAAGATAGCAACAGCAATGCCACAGACTTATATACTACTTTATAGTGCTTTACAATATTCTCTTAAGTGGTTTACAGAGTCAGCATATTGCCCGCAACAATCTGAATCCTCATTTATCAGCCTCGGAAGGATGGAAGGCTGAGTCAACCCTGAACTGGTCAGAATCGAACTCCTGTCAGTGAGCAGTGAGTTAGCCTGCAATACTGCATTCTAACCACTGCACCCCGCCATGGCTCTTAAGTTCTTCAAAGAAAGGTCATATTTTGTGTTTTTCATGGCAAACACGGTCTTTTATCTGTCGTGAACACATATTTCAGGGTCTACCTCCACAAGTGGAGGATCATTTGGCAGCAAAAGTTAAGGGGTTTTGTACATTTGGTTTGAAAAAGGTTTTGAGTTCTTAAGGCTGCAAAAAAGTATATTAATATATTATACATTATTTTATATTATACTTTATTTTTAGGCTGTCTCTTTTGGAAGTTTCCCTTTTAATTTTTGTTTTATATTTTGCTTTACTTTTTTATTTTTTAAAAAATAAATTATTATCCATGGTTACAGTGTTTTTTTCATTTGTTATTTTCATGTCTTTCATTTAGTTCTTTAAAAAAAATTTCTCAGGTAAAACCATTATTTTTTCTCTGATTACCTTAGCCTATGGAAATATTGTATTCTCAATTGAGTGGCTTCCTTTACTAAATCTCCTACCATTCCCAAAGTCTTCATCTAAAAACAAAGCAGAATCCTATTCAGTATCTTCTATTTTTTTTTAAAAATGTCCTTTTCTCATGCTGAAGTTGCCAGGTACTTTAGAATTTTTTTAAAAAAAATTAATCGATTTTGGGTCTGCTGTCTCAAATGCCCTTACCTCTGTGTTTAGACTTTTTTGTTTTTTGAATCTGCCCCTTCCCACAATACACAAATATCCAAATAAACAAATCTCAAAATAGGAAATTACTTTAAAAGATACGCACTTACACAAAATGTGAAATTTATTCATTTAACGAGAGACTTTTAGCTAAGTGATAATAATCATGATAAAATATCAAGAAGAATAAAATAGTCTTTATATTCCAAAATTAATGGAGAATTTATTCTGTAACGTTTGTTTATTTTTTAAATGCAAGAAATTTCTTTCTTGAATCAGGATTTCTTCTTCATGAAGGAAATGTCTGCCTTATATCTTACATTGCTCCACTTAAATGAAGAGAGAGTTCTTTGCACTACCTTGTACTACTTACAATACAGTTTATTTCTCAGTTGTCTTTTAGGAACCACAATTCATCACACATTAAAAGAAGAGCTATAATGTCCATTAGAATCCCTAGGTAGTGATCATCACGTGTAAGAATATGGGACAATTTCAGGACTAGATCAGAATAGGTAATAAAGACTGAAGGATAGATATCGCATTAATGTGTTTTGGACTCTAATGCAGTTCTGTCAGTTAATAATGTGAAAATAAAAACCCAATTGTCTTAATACGACTATTCACATTTATATATTAAAAACATTGTTGGAATGTCATACTGATATTAGGGCACAACATTCGAAAGAGGCTGCCTTTAACTCTGATTAAATAATTATTCCTTCCAAAATCACCTGAAATGCACTTCAAATATAGGCAAATATAAACAGAAATCCATACCCACACAAACCTTTTCCAAAATTCTGATTTTTCACCAAAAATTTGCTAAACGGCAAATTAAAGTTTAGGCAAATCTATGTATAGCTGACACATGAAGCAAGAAGAGAGAGGGAGGGAGGGAGGGAGGGAGAGGGAGAGAGAGAGGGAGGGGGAGAAAGAGAGCGTTTTATATAAATCAATTACAATGCCCTAGGAAATACTAAGCCACAAATGCATGCCTGAATAAAAATGCCACATGATAACATTATAGTGAGACTTTCTAAATTGTTCTAAAAGGATGAGGCTGGAGGCAGCACACACACACACACACACACACACACACACACACACCAGACGAAAAATTCACTGCATGGTATAATATTGTAAAGCTTTGCGGTAATAGGTTGAAAGAAACCTAGAGGCCTGAGCTCTGATTTTCATATGGCAACTCTGTAATATTTTGCAAAGTAAAATTGACTGAGATGGAAACTATTTTGCATGGTAGAGTGGCGATGGCTAACAAATGAGGGGTTTGGGGACTGAATGTTAGTCCCCTGCCTCATCTGCCACCCCTAATGACAGCAGCCACCTGCTGTTTTATTGTCACAGCTGGAGCCAGTTCACACTCCTTGGTGCTGAATTCTGCCCATGAGCGCCAAGCTCTCTCCTCGCCTCATTACTTTGATGAACTTTTTATGGTCAGCACCCATGAAGACCTCATCCTGGACTATGCAACCTAGATCAGCTTCAGGGAGTGCTTCTAGCTAACGCAGGATGATAACGTAGTGCCATGTAGGCTTACTGTCGCTTACTTGACTAGTAGTAAGAGTGCAGTGTTCTTGACTCTCTATGACCCCCAACAGGTAAAATGTAGTGAAATTCTCTTTCAGATAAAGTCTCCCCCATATTCTTATCAATGGGAAAATCATTTAGGTAAAGGAAAGCATTCAAATGCTAACGGTTATTATAAGCAAAAACAAAATGCAGGCTCTTTGCAAAATGAACTGCTTCATACTGTCTAACACCAGTATCTGCCTTTCCTTTGAAAATTATCCCTCAGTTTTAAATATACATGTATAGATTTAATTCAAAATTCACCATAAAAATCTGTCACTGTATTTTTTTCAGTGGCACCACTGCATTTTGGGAATAATTCCAGCTGCTAGTACAAATTTAGCACTCTGTTTCAGTTGACAAAAATGATTTGAAAGGGTGGCATGTTTATTAGACAATAGCTACCATGCTATAATGATTAAACAAAAGCGGTTGTGCAGATTATTAGTAATGCATAAGAATCACTGAAAAAGCTTGCACAAATATCAGTTGAAAAATTATCCTAGCAAACAACTTTAATTTGGGGTTTATGATATTTCATGAGTGGGGTTTTCAGTATGTATCATGAGCGCCACAGTTTTTAAAGCATTTATGAAGAGATTTGGTGCTTGATCTCCGGAGTTTACAACATAGTTACAACACAACTATATATTTGCCTGCATTTACATATTATCACTAAAATTAATACATAAACTATTAATGATTACATTTTCATCAGCAATGTAACCAACATTTTCTTTTTTCTAACATGAATGCTTCCCAATAAATTCAGTGTATTAGTTTGAAAAGTTATTTATTTATGTCCTTCCCAAATGTGAGGTTTACAAACTTTATTAACCCTTATAAAATAAAGAAGATGCCTTAACTCCAGATGGTCAAACAGAGCAAATTGATTCTCAAGCATTTTGTTTGTTTGTTTATATCATATCATCTCTTTATTATTTTCAACGTATCTAATCCAATATTCCCCACAGCAACAGATGAAGTGGTTGGGTTGGATTGAATGAGAGTGACTGGGCCAATTTCCAAAGAATAGCCAAGAATATTGGCTAAATTGGCATCCAAAAACCAGCTCCACTTTTTCAAGATAGGACTCCCTTGTCTCCAGTAGAGATAGTCCTTGACTTACCACCATTCATTTAGTGATCATTCAAAGTTACAATGGCACTGAAAGAAGTGACTTATGATAATTTTTCACACTGATGACCATTGCAGCATCTCCCATGATAGATCACATGATCAAAATTTGGACTTTGGCAACTGGCATATATTTATGATGATTCCAATATGCCCACAAGATGCTGCTACCATCATAAAAGTAAACTGGTTGCCAGAATTCTGATCACGTGACCATGGGGCTGGTGTGATGATCATAATTTTGAGGATGGATCGTGACTTTAATCTAAGAGTGTGATAACTTTGAACCATTGTTAAACGGTTGTACATCAAGAACAATCTGTACTTATAACCATATTATGAAAGTATAAGTCATTAAATATTGCTGAATAACCTTGAATAACATCTTACCTTGAGGTAAGATGGCAGCCTATACAGTTCATAAACAAACAAACAAACAAACAAACAAATAAATAATTGCTGAATAACTGTAATATCAATTCTGTCAAAAGTATGTACAATATGCATGCTCTTAATGATACTCAACTCTAGTTTTCAACCATGTAAACTCAGGAACTCGAAATATGAATTATACATCATCACAATGGTTTACTATGAATATCCTATTGTAAATTAAACCAAAATACTGAAATTATTGGAAACGATAAAGACTTACTTGATATGCTTTAATATGCTATATATTTCTACCAACATGTGGTACTAGGCACATATAATATAATAGACCTATCACTATAAATTTTTCTAGGGTTGAGCTTACAAATACAAATTGTGGTAAAAATTACTATTGTTGATATATCATAGGTTCTAGAATTTTACTGCTATTGTATAACTTTGCAGAGTTACTGCAAAAATGACAGAAACAAACCTGTAAATAAATAAGATATAAATGGATTACTTTGCTATTTTTTTTCAAGTACTCATTTCGGATTATTTTCTATAGAGTGTGTGTGTGTGTGTGTGTGTGTGTGTGTGTGTGTGTGTGTGTGCACGCGCACATACATGCATACCATACACATACATAAATATATGTTTGTCTGGGTGTACACACATACACAACACATACATATTCACACACACAAATGCACCATTTGGTATATGAGTAAACAAAAAAAATATTGGTACATTGTATACCACACTCAGATTCTCATAGTATTCAGTCAAATCAGGAGAAGTGTAAAATTTGTTTCACAACATTTCAAATACAGGAGTTATTGCCACTATAGCTACCTGCATGAATACCAATTAGAAAACTTCACAGATCTTAAAAATACTGACAACTCATTAGGAATTTGCTACCACCCATGCTAAAAATGCATATTATATTTCAAGGAATGTGTTTAAATAGGCTTGTTAGAATTTACAGCTTTTATTAATTTGCATGTAAACGTAAAGCTCAGGAAAATAAGAGATGAACATAACTGTCTTTAGTAAGTTGTAGCATAGCTAAAATACTTTCCAAGCTTCGTAATATAATTCTTCCAGAACTTCAAAAGCCAAATTAAGAAAAATAATTCTATCAAATTATACATAGATTTAGCATAATGAAATAAGGATTCAAGTAGATTTAAAGCAAATATTGTAATGACAACACAGAAGGAAAAACTCCTCCATTGTTCTACCTTATACATAAATCTCCCAACATCCAATTATTAGAGAGAATAATAAAAGGCAACCAGAGCCAGCTTTAAATGATTTTGATTACGGATTATAATTCCCCACCTCAGCGATTTAAAAAAAATAAATAGGTCAAATCAGTCACACAAAGATTTCTGTGAATAAAATGTGTCCAATATATTCTATCTGTAAAATTAAACTAGAATTCTTCAAAGCCATGCTCAGTACTATTTTTAGACAAGAAAATACTAACGGGTTCTAGCATTGTCCTCCTAAGCCTCTCTTGTATTGCTAAGGAAACAAAGAGTTGTGCTTGTGAGATTGAATAGTCAGATATTTCTTGGGCTCAGGTATTTCATGTATTAGTGAATGCTGTTTCACTGAATTGCTTAATGTAAGTCGTTAATTGTTACTGTATTCTCAAGGATGGTTGAATGATAGACATTCATTTTTTAATCAAATAAGCTCCGATTTTCTCAGGATACACTTTATTTAAAAAAGAATGAATAATTCCATCTCGATATAAGAGAAGATGGTACAAACGTCCATCTAACGGGCAACATGAGACTTAATCCCGACTTATTCCTAGCACACATAGTTGGACAGAAATTGAATAAGCAAATAAATATACACACACATTTTGTAGATCTTTATTTGCTTAAAGTGCTTAAAGTACTTACAGGGACGTGGTGGCTCAGTGGCTAAGTTGCTGAGCTTGTTGATAGAAAGGTCAGCAGTTCAACGGTTCAAATCTCTAGTGCCATGTAACGGGGTGAGCTGCCATTACTTGTCCCAGCTTCTGCCAATCTAGCAGTTCGAAAGCACTTAAAAAATGCAAGTAGAAAAATAGGGACCACCTTTGGTGGGAAGGTAACAGCGTTCCGTGAGCCTTTGGTATTTAGTCATGCCGGCCACATGACCACAGAGACGTCTTTGGACAGCACTGGCTCTTTGGCTTTGAAATGGAGATGAGCACTGTACCCTAGAGTCAGGAATGACTAGCACATATGTGCGAGGGGAACCTTTACCTTACCTTACTTAGAGTGCTCTCACTCCTGCAAGTTCTTCATACGAATGCATGAATGATCCTTCTGCACCACTGTTAATTCATCCATCCAGTTTTTCATGCACTGTCACTGAATTTTTTTTTAAATACAATGAGCAAGAATCCTACAGTGTTAAATAACTGAAAGGCATACCATCTTCAAATCAATACTGAGGTTCATATGGGTATACATCTGGAATTCTATTTCCATCTTTTGCCTACTACTGTAGATACATTGTCAACATATTTTTAGCCACCTAGTAACATCTTTGACAAAAAACACATTGTGTCACATACTTTTATTTCTGTTGTTATACATTCCACAACAATACCATCAGTCCTTTCACTTATGGTCACATGCTGTAGTATAAAACTAGTAAAACAAGTGATCTTGACATCATTTTTTAAAAAGTTACCATTTTTCCCTCTTCAAACTGGTTTATAGTTTTTAAAGAAAGAAACTAGACTAGATGGTTCCAAAGTGGTATTCTTTATATTAGATTTCTATAGCATTGCGCTACTCTGTGTATTGTTCCTGTATTAGTTCTGTTTATATAACAAACGTAAGAATGGCATATTGGACGAGAAGACAGTTGGAATCAAAACAGGTGGGCAAAACAGTAACCATCTGATATATGCAAACACTACTTTGTTAGCTGGAAGTAAAAAAAAAAATAGAAGCTCTTCTTAAAAAAATAAAAATGGAAAGTGAAAAAAAAATAGTTAATGTTAAATATAAAAGTAATGCCAATCTGTATGCTTGGTGATTGTAAGTGAAGAGAACATTATGTGGTTTCCTTGAGCTGAAGAACATAAGGTGGAAAGCGTGCTCAAGAACTAATGAAGGCAATAGGTATGTGCAAAGCATTCTGTCTTCAGTCTGTACATACCTAAAAGGCAATGACAAACTCACACAAGATCATGAAGAACAGAATGCTTAAGAGAAATTATCTCTCCATGGGCAATGTACAGCTATGATAACCGGATGTCAAGAAAGAACAAGAGAAAGAAGCTATCAAATTATGGATCTGGAGATAGTTACTACCAGTAATTATGCAAGAAGTACCTATTAATCAACCTTGAACCAAATAAGGATTGGCGGAACCCTTGCGGCAATCATCAGCATGCAGAAACTAACATACCTTGGATGTGTAATCCAACAGATGGCAGACTAGAAAAATATTACTCTGATTGGCCAGACTGAGGAAAGTAGAAGGGAAGGACATCAGGAAGGGCATTAAGATAAGAAGACGCTTCAGGACTAACCTTGGAAGAGCTATACAATATGTCATTATTAGAGACAGATTGAGAAGGCAAGCATTTGTCCAAGCATCAAGAGTTCGGTAATCTGTATGACATCCAAGTTAAGCTATATTGTGTGTATACTAAAACTTTGTTCACAAGAATGTTTTGTTTAACTGAATCTCATTAGCACATCTGAAAACAAAATCTGTGGGAAAACTCATTCCTAAAGATCCAGATTATTTAGGATTTTATGATTTTTATGAATCAAAAAAAGGTCCTTAGAACTAGCCAATCAAAGCTTGTCCCAAATAGCCTTTCTTTTACCTTCTTCAAAGCTCAACGCTGAAGAAGAAATACATTTAAACCATAAAAACAAACAAAGAGAAATACATTTAACCCAGAAATACATTTAAAATTTGTGAAAGAAGTTGCCAGTTAATCCTCTATCAATTGTAGATTTGTTCTGGAATGGTAGAGAGAAAATTGAAGCCAAGAAGTGAACAAGGGATTAAGAGTTTTTTTCTGGAAAGGATAGACTTGAGGATGATACCATAGTCACATTTTACTGCTGCTTTCTAACAACCAATATTGTATATACATTACCCATGTCTCTTTCCTTATCTGCTGTTTCAAGTTGCTCAACCGCCACTGCCTTTCCTTGTAAGAGAACCGTTCTCCTAATTATTTGGGTGACTCCTTGTCATATCTTCCTAGTTCTTTAATATTCTTCTTAAGATGCAGTGACCACAACTATAGTTCATAATCCATACGGTCTCACCACAGATTTGCATAAGAGCATTACAGAGTATTTATACTAGCAGTCCTATTTTCAGTTTCCTTCCTAGTGATTCCAAAAATTTGCTAACCATTTAAAAAAAAAAAAAAACTGCACATGAGCTTGACGTTATCAAGCTGTTCTGTGATGTCTTTCTTAATCGATCACTACTAGCTGAGATGCTTTTAATGTCTACATGGGTTTTTTGTAGCAATGGACATCCATTTACACTTGTTTACAGCTCAAAATCTATATACTGATTGGGCCAGAATAAGTATCAACTGTAATAAATGGCATAATCCAGTATTTCTCAGAAATTCCAGTGCACTTAATGTTTATTTATGTTTCTAAGAAAAATAAGAAAGATAAGAGACAGAAAGAATATCCTCATTCCTTTTCCTTTGATATACAGCAGGTGCCCTAGCTAGGAACAGTGCAGTTTAAGAATTCATTCCGTTCATTTTTAAACTAGCGACCTGTGTTCCATATATCAGAAGGTAAACAGAATTCAAAAGAAATACAATCCATCCATTAGCATTACACAGCTTTTAAATTCTATACAGATGAATTAACTACAGATATCGCAATCTGTTAAGTCCTGAATCATCTCCAGTATATAGCAATAGCACTTAGACATATATGAAAATTAAAATATAAAAAAGTGGAGAGAATTGTATCAAGATAATAGAATGCAAAAGAACAAAAAAGCAAAAGGTGGAAGCTTGAGGCTGAAACATATGATGAAGAGGAACTGGTATGTCTAGTCTAATGAAGAGATGGACTAGGGCTGACATGATAGCAGTCTTCCAGTATTTGAGAGGCTGTCACAAAGCAGAGGGAGACTACATATGTCCAAAGTACCTGAGGACAAGATAAGAAGTAATGGATCAAAGAGAGATCCAACCTAGAATTAAGGAGAAATTTCCTGCCAGTGAGAACAATTAATTAGTGGAACAGCTTGCCTTCAGAAGTTGTGGATGCTTCAATAGTGGTTGTTTTTAACAAGAGATTGGTATGGGGTCTCCTGCTTGGGCAGGGGTTGGACTTGAAAACCTCCAAAGTTCCTTCCAACTCTGTTATTCTGAATTCTTTTACAAAAGTTTTCCAAAAATATCACAAATGCCTTTTCACAGCTACATCTAATATTTTGTTAAAAAGAAGCTTGACATATTTTCTTTTTATTCTTTTCCCTTTACCATTCATCAAGTTACAGATACTGACATTAAAAGAGAAATATCACTTATTGGGTTGTGCATGACTGAGACAGTAAGATATAATCATAATTCTTCTTTGTAACCCATCAATTATATCTGCTGGCATTTGCAGTGATAGCTGTCAAAGTGCCTTATACATCTGGCATAAGCTAACAGCGATGGCACTATGAGGCATGGAGCAAAGTATGTACCTTGTCTGTGAGAACTCAATTCTGATTTACCAAAGTTAGCAGTGAAGTACCCACTGACTTAACAGAAGGATAATATCCTATAGAAAGTAATGGACACGAGAAAATCAGAATGGAGCATATATGAGCAGTAGTTCTTAATCAAATACTGTACAATTACAGTAAGGAGCACAAAATCAGAAAAGATGAATGAATGCCTGGTATGGTTTAAACTCAGTATGTTTTCCAGCTTCTCATTTTGCCCCCTCCCCTTTTTTTTAGATAATCCTATGTATCCTATTTAGAACTCAACATCCATTTTACAAAAGGTAATCATAATAGTGAATAAGCAAAGGTTTCAGCTAGAACAGCACATGCATAGTTGTAGCAGAATGATTTTGCATCTTGTTCATACATATTTGTGCTAATTTATCAATTTATCTTTCCCTTAACGCCCATACAATTTCATATGTTCTTAACCAATTAACATTTTTTTTTCCCTGAATCACATTCTCAGCCTGGATAGGATCTCCTCTGCTACCCTATGTTCCTGTTAAGTAATGGAAACAATATAGGGAACACAGGTAGTCCCCAATTTATGACCAAAATTGAGCCCAACATTTTTGTTGCTAAGTGAAACATATGTTAAGTGAGTTTGCCCCATTTTACAATTTTCCTTGCCACAGTTGTTAAGTGAATCACTGAAGTTGTTAAATGAGTCAAACTGTTGTTTAGTGAATCTGGTTTCCCCATTGATTTTGCTTGTCAGAAGGTTGCAAAAGGTGATCACATGACCCAGAATACTGCAATCGTCATAAATATGAACCAGTTGTCAAGCATCTGAATTCTGATCACGTAGCCATGGTGATGCTACAACAGTTGTAAGTGTGAAAAATGGTCATAAATCACTTTTTTCATTGCCATTATTACTTTGATCGGTCACTAAACAAACTGTTGTAAGTTGAGAACTACCTGTATTGGGAGAAGCAGAAAGCTGGTAATTATATTATCTGAAGACGTGGTTATGTCAGCGGGTCTGGGAAACCCAGAATGGGATGGAGCCTATTAAATGGCTAGTATGAATGTGTGTTGTTGCCAGGGTGGGGGATGGGGATTTATTATTTTATTATTATACTTTTTTATTATTTTTATTTCTTTTATGTGGTGTTTTTATATCCTTGTAAGCAGTCTTGAGTTGCCATGTGCGAATAGGCAGCAATATACATTTTCTAAATAAAATAAATAAAAAAATAAAATCTAATAAGCACTAGAATTTGGAAGCCTTTCAGTTTCCCAAACTCTCTCATTATACATAGGCTAAGAATGTTCTCAGCACTTCTCATTTATCAATATAAGAACATGGGAATTGATTAATCTATGACAAGCAAATAAATCTCGAGTCCTCGCCATCAGAAGTATATCATATCATAAACATGTGAGATTTTTAGAACCTCATTTAATCCCAGCTTTACGATGAGTTTCAAAACTGATTTTCCACTCCCACCCGATATGAATCAGTTCCTCACTTGGATTAAAACCCAGCCCAAATTAAGGCAAGATGACTAATGTCACCCCGTATAAATTTAATGTTGGGACATAGCAATGAATACTCCCCATTTATATGGTTTATTTGTATTTATTTAGTGTTATGTGCTACTTTCCAGGGCAAAATAAAACAAGCCTTAAAATACCAATTAAAACACTAAAAACCAGCACTAGTTAAAACAATAGATACTCCAATTCTGGCATACTTAATAGAAGGCAAATTGAAATAAAAAACTGCATAAACTCTGTTGAAAAGCTAATAAAGATAGATTATATCATTTGAGTTTGAGAGAATTGCATTCTCTTTCTTCACTATCCTCCTCATTATTGAACACAAATCAGCTTTTACCCTTGTTAAGAATTTTCCATTAACAACAATCATGCTTTATTTCTATGCTTCTCTGAAATTGGGTTCTTGGATCTCAAATTCAATGATCTGATACCACTGTTGTCTAGCAGAAATAAGGCAGTGGTACAGCATACTTTGCGCCTAACCAATAAGATCATAAGCAGAGTCAGAGGTTCACTTGATGATCACTTCGCTTAGCAATTCAGTTGCTGGTCCCGATTATGGGCACTAAGCAAAAACTACCTGTATTTGGATTAGGGAGTTTATAAATTCAAATGCCCAGGCAGCCATAAAATTCTGGACATTATGCAACCAGCTTTAGATACAAAGTAATCAAACTAATAAAATACAAACTGTGTATCTTTGCTCATTCAAATCTAAATATTCAAATTAAAATCTGGCTTGCTTTGTATCTGCCAGTCATAGCATTCAGTGTTCTACCGGATTGGGCGAACCGGTAGCGGTGGAGTGTCATGCATGTGCATGAGCGCGCACGCCCCCACAACCGAACTGGTAGCAACGGGTTTTGAAACCCGCCCGTGGTGTTAACCCAAAACTTTGGATCCTTAGTGGCAGCAGTTAAGCTTAATTCACTTCCAGTTTATACTTGCTTGTGCACCTTTGGCAGCATTATATTCTTTTATCATGGATTTTGTATTTATTGTGCTTATATTGTGCTTATATGTTTATTATTTCTAGTCCTGGAACCCATTGTTAAGATATACCAGGTTATGACTTGGCTCCAGTGACGTCACCGCTCCTGCTGGGTGCTCTAACAGGGCACTCCGCGTTAGAAGATTGTAAAAGTCAGTGAAACAGTATAAATCACTGTTCACTGACCTTAGCATACCCTTTGGGCAAAAGAGGGTTATGCAGAGCTGTGGAAAAGTGGTAGATATAGACAGGGGGTTTGCTCTTAAGAGCGAATTTTCCTGGATTTATGATCCCACCGAATTCCACTACCTCCAACTTCAAACGCGCTCCTGTTTTTTTTCAGGAAAAAGGAGTAGGAGAGTCGCTTCTGCTCAAAAGGACTTATTAAATTGATTGATTTTCTAAGCAGACGGGAATTTCACAAGCGTTCGATCTTTGATGTAGAATCAACACGGCAAGTACCGACTCCCTTTTTGAAACCTGAAACCTTTCTTTGTCTCTGATTAATTGACTTTTAAAATGGCGTCTGAAAGTGAAAGTAAAATTTTTAGTACAACAAAGTAGCGTTATTTGTGGATTGTTACAAACGGAGTTCTCTTATACTGAATGGAGTAAAGGGAAGTTGTTAAGTTTAAATTCCTGATCTTTTTGAAGACAGAATGGCAGCTAAACCTTTAAAGCCTTCTGGAAGAAGGGGATCTGAACCAAGTCTTGAGGATATATTGAAAGAACAATTAAAACTTTCTGAAGATAGGCAAAAAGAGATGATGGAGAATTTTAATGCAAAAATAAGAGAAGATATTCTCATGGCAGTTCAAGGACTGAGTAAAAAATTGAGGATTGGAAGAGGAAATGCAACAGATCTCTCAGTCAAATAAGCATTTAGAAGATAAAATGCAAGGTGTTCAGAAAAAAGTGGATCAAAATGAAGATCAGGTTGTGATATTACAATATAAACTTATGGAAGGAGCTCTTAGAATTCGTGGTATGCAAGAACAGCGAGGAGAAGACTTAAGAAAAATCATATCAGAAGCATTGGCTGAATTTATTGAAGTGGAACCCCAAGAGGTAGCTTACCAAATTGATAAAATATATAGAGTTAATTCCTGGATCGCAAGACAGAGAAAGCTTCCTCGGGACATTGTGGTTTATTTTGTGAAAAGGACTATGAGAAATCAGATTTTGCAAGTTTCATATCAGACAACTTTAAAAATTGGAGAACAGGAGCTGAAGGTGTTGAAAGAGATTCCTTCCAAGATGTTAAGAGATAGGAAGGAATTTGTTTTTTTTACACAAGAACTTAAAAAACATCAGATTCAATTCAGATGGGACTGACAGTATTTTATCAAGGAAGGAGATACAGAATTGACACTGTTTTAAAGGCAAAGGATTTTCTTTCTACAGTTTTGAAAGTTGAAACAGAAGTGATAGAAAAACTTCAAGAGATTCAAGAAGGCGTGGTGATCCAAGAGCCTTTATTGCTGCCAGCATTAGAGGAACCACAAGAGCAAAGGGTGACAAGAGGAGCTCTTAAGCGTAAAGAAGAGCAACAATCTCAAAGTAAAAGTCAGGACCCCAGTATGGAATTTGGCTGAGATGGCTAAAATCTCAGCTTTCTTAAAAGACAATACGCAGGAAAGATATTTAATTGAATGGAAAAAATGGATTGATTATATAAAAAACAGATATCAGATTAAGAAATATCAGATTGCCTTTGAATAATTAGAAAGTTATTTTATTTAATGGGGAGGGGGTTGGGAGATGAAAAGCTTTGGATGAGGTTAATTGGATTGGAAGGGAAAATTTTATTCTATGTTTGGTTTATGTATAACAATACTTTGTGATTGACCGGGAAGCCGGGGGAAGGAGGGGAAGGGGTTGTTTTGGGAGGGAAGGGGGGGAAAAGGGGGGGAAATGTCTTTGTTTTTTTAAAAACTTTTTCAATAAAAAAAAAAAGATATACCAGGTTATAAGCAAATTAATAAGTAATAAATATAGAAGAATGAGCTCTTGCATTTTCTGCATGGTCTACTGGCATTAAGCGATACTTTGGAATCAGTTGCATGTGTTTTTCTTCAGGCTTAGAGGCTTAGCACACAGAATATGAATTTTAGAAAGGTCAAACTAACAATAAAACAATATGCAGCAAAATCACTAACCTGAAGGGTTCTCCATAAACAAATATATAATCACCTATGGCGCTGACCATCAACATATTCATATTTCATCTTTACAGGTAACAAATACTTATGATTAGCCAATACATATGTATATATGGGTATGTAATTATATATTGATTAGTTTAGCTTTTAGCATAACATATGAAGGTATTGAATTTCTCCAGAGTAAGAGATAATATTTTTAAAAAATTATACCAATAGGCCATCAGCATTATGAGTAAATTTATTTTCCCCAGCTGTGCTAAAGATATGCAAAATTTTCATATTCTTTTCAGAGTTGCCTAGCAAATGATTAACACCACCTCTGCTCATTATCTTGCTTAACAAAACTTCTCTAAAAACAAATAAATCAAAAGGGCCTCCAACGTTCCTGAATAAATAAATTACAGACCTGTTTCATGGCAGCAATGATATTTTAAAAAGCATGTGCAAGCTCATTGTACAATTTTATTACAAAGCTGCAATTTATAACAAAATTGCCTGCTTCTTCATTTTCTCCCTTTACACATTTTAATACCTGGAACAGTTATGGAACCTCTAAAAAGCAACCTATCAAAAGATGTTAACTCTGTGTCCCAGTAAGTTGCAGTTATTGCTAATTAGGAGCTACTTTGTACCATAAAAATGGCTCTCTGTGCCAGTGCTTTTCTCCTTCCTGTTGCTGCATTAAAGTTGAAATAGAAGTAAGGAGGTGGCAAAGCTTCAGTAAAGACAAGCTGTAGACGGAATGGAGAAATATTTTTGCAACAATTAACAAGGAAAACAAATATATTGCATATTTCCTGCATTAGATAGCCAACAAAGGGTTCTGATTAACGTAACTGGAGATTCAAGTACAATTGAGAATTCAGCTACTGAAGTTCACTGGATCACTCTGGGCCAGTCACTCTCTCTTGGTCCACCCTACCTTACTGTCATATGGTTGTAGAGGGAAATTAGAAATGATCTACTGTAGCGATTAAGTTATTGGCCTAGAATCCAGGAGACTGTGATTAGGCATGAAAGTTAACTGTCAATTTTGGGACAGTCACTGTCTCTCAGTCCAAAGTTTTAGATATGTTAGCTAGGAGGAGGGGGAGGGGAGGTAAAAGAGGACAAAGAGGAGAAAAAAGAGGAGGATGGTAAAAGGAGGAAGAGATGGATGAAAGGAAGGAAGGAAGGAAGGAAGGAAGGAAGGAAAAAAGGAAGGAAGGAAGGAAAGTATCTAAAACAATTAACTTAATTTCGATACAGCTACAATCAGGGAGGAAATGTGTTGGTATGTTAGCGTGGTTGCATGTTGTTAAATATACAGAATGGCATCAATCTCAGCAGATTTCTCTCATTCAGTAGCTGATGTTTTGCACAAATGACTTCTGCTGATCACAAAAAATGATAACCTTTTTTTTTATAGTCTATTACTAAATGCACAACAATCTCAGGCAAATTTTAGCTACTGCATTAGTACAAAACATATTAATCAATAATTAATACTTAAGATACCAGGCTAGAAACCTGCAGATCGTGAGTTCTAGTCCTTCCTTAGGCGTGAAGCCAGCTGGGTTACCTTGAGCCAGTCATTCTCAACCCTAGGAAGGTGGCAAACTGGCTATGGTGAGCCACTTCCAAACCCCCATAAAAAAAAACACCTTGTTAGGAAAGCTGCAGGGACATGTCCAGGCAGTTATCAGGAGTCAACAATGACTTGAAGGCACACAAAAAAATATACATACTTAGGACCCAAATACTAACATAATCCTGCTTATCCATCCAGGAAACACCTTTTTGTTGTCTACCAATAAGTTTAACACCTAGTAGAGTGACCAGGAAATGTGCCTTCTCAGTGATACAACCAGAGGTGGGTTTCAGCAGATTATGACCAGTTCTGGAGAACCAGTAGTGTAAATTTTGATTAGTTTGGAGAACCAGTAAATACCACCTCTGACTGGCCCCGACCCCATCTATTCTCTGCCTCCCAACTCCCAGCTGATCCGGAGAAAATGGGAATTTTGCAGTAACCTTCCCCTGGAGTGGGGAGGGAATGGAGATTTTACAGTATCCTTCCCCTGGAGTGGGGTGGGAATGGAGATTTTACAGTATCCTTCCCCTGCTATGCCCACAAGCCACACCCACCAAGCCATGCCACACCCACCAAGCCATGCCCAGAGAACCAGTAGTAAAAAAACCTGAAATCCACCACTGGATACAACCCTAATTATGAAACAGATGTTTGACTTTCTTAAACACCACCTTCTTTCATAAAAAGCTAAAGATACACCTACTTATTTAAGAATTATAAAAATATTCCAATACCAGTGGGCCTGTAAGTACTGTATGTCTATTTGATTTGATTTTTTTTTAAAAAAATGGTCTTTGCTTTAATGCTTTTTTAATTCAGTAAAACGGGTGTCATATAAATTTAATGACGAAATAAATGAAATATAATTTATTAATCATTTTAAAGCATTGTTGCACTGGTGTTATTTAAAACATAAGCTATACACATCTTTTTCTCTACTAATCCAATCTACCCTCCTCTGGGGCGAGGAGCAACTTAAATATAAAAGAAAAAAAATTCAATTACTGCTTGGCTCAGCATTACACATGAATCCAATCACTTGTGCTCTATCGACGAACCATGAACCCAATTAATTGTGGTTGATTCAACAAACCATACCTCACTGTATGAACTAATATGTTAACCTAGTCACCATATTATTCTATTAATATAAGAGGAGTTAGACTTATTTTCTAATCTGTAGAGTGTGAGTTTTAGATATGAATTATAAGTCATCACAAGCAAACATGCATGTGCTGGAAATCTCACCTATGATTTTCAAGTATATGTTTCAGTCTCCAGGCAGGAGATGGCTTACAATCCTGTTTTTTCCCCCAATGAAATAATAAAAGCATACAATATATCATCAAACTTCATTTACTATTTTAATTCTTTCAGATACATAGCCTACTGTGATTTAAAAATAAATTAAATGCAAGGCATACACAAATGAGAGAAATGCTGAGATGCAACTTTGCTACAACAAGCTTAATATATGCATATCCCAATAAAAATAAAACATTATTTCTTAGCAACTCCCAATGTATTTTTCTCAGCACAGAAAAAAGTAACCCACACACAAATTAAGGTGACTGAAATATGCTTTCAGCTAACAGAGTAATATGGTAGCTATTCATCACCTGAAGTCATAAAACACTAGGTCCTGTCCTTAGCATATTCTAATGAAGCCTATCATGCAAATGAGAGTGACCTTTACTGTGCATTCTGCAAGTTCACATTTATGCAAGGAGTATATATAGTTTGCCAATACAAACTAGCCAAAGACTGCGTAATTACAGTAATCAATTAGTAGTTAGTGTCTGCTCATTTGCAGTTAATGTCAACTAAGCCATTTCATAAGGAACCATCCCTGACAATGTCTGTGATTTTTTTGATTTTTTTTTTATTTTTTTTATTTATTTTTTTGGTAATGCTGGTAGCCGTTTTGTAAAAATGAAAACAATTGGAAATCAACTAAAAGTAATTTGGTTGGCCTCATCCATACCACGACTCTTCAAGATTCATCAGAAAAATGTTACCATCTGCAGCAGGATTTACCTGTTCAAAATTATATATCTTATGGAACAGATACAAACTCAGGTTACTGTATGCCTAAAACACCCATGTGGATCTAACCACAACAGGGATTTTATAGAATTGAAATCTAGTATCACGAAATAGTAGACTTTTGACAAGAGGAATATTAAAGTAAATCAAGAGAAGAACTGTAGCTGAGGAATATAGTTATCAATAGTTCTCTTACACTTACTAGAAAGACTTAAAATAGGTTAACAGTTTATGGCTTTGAACATTGTAAAACTGAGTTTAAAATAGAATTGTGTACAAATAATGAACAGGAAATTGCTAAAATGTACTTTACTGAACTTCTACTGAAATTGGAAACAAAATAAAAACAAGTGAAAGAATGACTGAATGATAAAATAACCTAAAGATTTTGGTTACAATATTTAGATGAAACAATGGAAAAACATATGACTGAAAGAATTAAAATTTACACTATGTTATATAGAGGATTTTTATAAAATAATGTACCATTGGTATATGTCACCATAGAAATTGTCTAGAATGTATAAAGATAGTTCAAATTTATACTGGAAGTGTAAACAACAAGAAGGGTAATTTTGTCAAGCTTAGTGAATATGAAAAAAAGCTAGAAAATTAAAATACATACACTGATTTGGAGAATTTTAAAGATTAATACCGGTATACAGTTGAAACCCAAGGCTTTTCTTTTAGGATGATAGACAGTTGGAAAACAAGTATGGAACTTTGATTTTGTATATGATAACCACAGCAAGATTATTATATGCACAAATATGTAAAAATTTGGCACTACCTACAACGGAGGAATGGTTTGTGAAGATGATAGAACTTACTGAGATGGTTAAATTGACTACTTTTCTTTCTTTTCTGTTTTCTTTCACTTTTTTCCTCTTTCTTGCACTTGTAGCTTTCTCTCTGATTCTTTTTCTTACTTTGTATTATTTTTATTAGTTTTTCTTTTCTTTTAAAAATATCTTAACAATGTTTTATTTTTTTTGAAAACAAAGTTATAGCATTATTTTCCACCTTTAAAATTAAGTTCTGATATTTAAATATTTAAATGAAGGACCATGGAGTGATTTGGAGAAAATGTACAAAGATCTGGTGGAATTGAGGTCCTCGTTTCAACGGATGAGTAAGTAGGCCATAGCCTCTGCTCAGCAACAGTCTATTCTGTAGACAGTTATGGATAGGAAACATTACTGCAGCTGGTAATTAAAGTTAAAAACTAATACTATCTCAGAGATGGAGAATTTTGTACAGGAATGCCATTTATCATAGCTTACCGTTCTACAGAACTGAAATGAATTATCTTCTTACCACATATCTGTTTTATGATCCTATAGCTGCTAAACTAAAAAGAGGGGCCCGCTTGCTGGTTTTAATTTTATAATCTATTATTTATAAGACAAAATATAATAGGTGCTCACAGATATTACTTACATGTAGAGCTCTATTTTCCCAATACACCAGCATTTTCATTGGGAAATACATGGGAAGAAATTATTAATCAGACTGAGGAAGAAAACGAATCTTCTCTACAGATAAGTTTTTAAAATAGTACAGTACAGTAGAATCTCTGGTCACAACCATAATTCATTCCATAAGCTTGGTCACAAACTGATTTGGTCGTGACCCGAACCTAATTTTGGAAATTTGGTGCTTAGGAAAAAAATAGCGCAGAAGGGGAAATCATCCGTGAAGAAAAAATTTTGAATTTTTTGGTCAGAACCCAATTTGGTCGTGGTCAGAAGCGTTCGTGAACAGAGGTTCTACTGTATATGCATTCACACGTAACAACTGCTAACATACCTCAGTATTATTCCGGGAAGTATGCTAGTTTAAAAACTTTTGCATTTGGTTTTTTTGTTATCAAAGTTTTCCCTCAGTTTCAATTTATTTGCATCTCTGTTGTCACCTGATTTGATTCTGCTGTTCAACACTTCTATAAAACCAGTGTTATGTTATTGAGGAAAATACCCATAAGAGGCACTAAAAGGAATTGTTCATTACATAGCTGAATACAAAAAAGAGCCACAGAATAAAAATAACAATTCCATGCAGCCCATTCTTCTGGATGTTGCGCAATCAATAGCCATACTTCCATTTTTCCACAGATAATTTCTTTATCTTAACTCCTTTCAGAATAATCATAGAGGGGACCCCTTGCCAAGTGGACTCTATTGGACCATTGCATTTAGAACTGGCATGATTGAACCCCAGACACAGAGACTTTTACTTTCCATTTTAGCCAACCAGAATAACAATGGAAATTTTAAAAAACTGTAATTTCCAAATTAAAAGCCAGCAAGCAGCAGAAATGGAACAGTAGCAAAACAATACTTGTCACCTTCCACATAATCTGGAAGCTCATATGGTGAACATGACTGACATCTTTCTAGTGATGAAATCCCTTTTTAACATTTTACAAAATGTTTTTTTTTCATTCAGAAACATTAATAAGCTGTATATTGCTCTTCCTTCACCCTTAGAAATGAACAACTTTTGTCCTCTGTGAAGTCAGAATTGCTTGGTAAATTTGCAAATAAACACACAAGTTACAGCTCCATCTTCTGCATGTTAAAATATTTAAAACAAAAATATTTTTACTTCCAGAACACCCTGTGAACTTGGTTTTAATAATATGTGTGGACATAATGCTGTGTAACTAGAAACAATTTCAGAAGTCAAATCTCAAGGGTTGTTTTTTCTCTCTCTCTTGAATTTAACATTTTACTCATCAAGCAAAGTGTGTCCTGGAGAGATTAGACCCTGTGGCTGGGGTAGAACACCTATATGCTGTGAAGGCATCTTACTTTTCATGGTGGTGCTGTTTGCAGCAAAAAGGAAGAGTCTGATAATAAGTCTTGTAAAACAAAATTGGGCTACTATTTCCCCTCAGCCAACTGACCTTAGTCATTTAAAAGAATGTGCTCAGTAACAGCACACAACAGGGTGTGCCTTTGAACCCAAACAGTGTGTTTCTAAATATGCAACTGGTTACTGCAATTCCAAATAGCTATCTGAATGCACAATCGTACACATTGTCAATTTGTATTGTCAAAATACATATTGTATTTTCCTTAGCCTGCCCCTAAGAGACAGAGCCTTGTCCAACAAGGCAAGAAACCCACCCATCTCTTATAGTTATTCCTCAATCTCCCTTCTATTAAACATATCTTTATTAGACAAGAAGACACCCAAAAGATTCTTAATTTTTTCCCAAAGGGGGAAAAAAAAACATTGTTTCCATGGTGATGTTCCCAAGGAAAAGAGCAATCAAGCAGCAATAAGTAGAGTGACATTGAAGATTTATTGGTTTATTTCTACATAGTGCTGGAACCAGTCACATCACGCAGCGTCAAACACGTACAACTTGTCGATACTGACACGGAGGCAAACAGCAGGAGGATAGCACTTTTCGTGCTTGTCAAGCCATAGGCTGATGGGGACCTCTGACAGTTACTGAGAGGGGACAACCAGGAAAAAGATGAGCAAAGGGACAGAAATAAGCAGCGTATTAGAAAGGCCTAAGGCTCCTTCCAGATAACGTTCGACCTAGTAGCGGGGAAGGCCTTCTAAAGCCACGATCTGACTCCTATCAAAGAAAAGGCTAATGTGAAATGCTTCGGAAAGCAGAAGAGTAACTGATCATTGCTGGCATCCCGCGGGATGGTACCTTTATGATAAACATTCACGACAACTTGTGACCAGAGTCCTGTTACAACACTAATTGTCCATGAAAGCTGACCTGCAGCAAAGCAGCAGAGTTCAGCTTCGATAGGTTTGGCTCAAGAGTACAAACATGATCGCAGTGACAGAAGACATCCACGCATCAAAAAATCTCTGGAAAAAAGTCTGACATGAGTTTACAGACTTGGGTTTTTAAAAATAAAATAAAATGGAGCATAGTTTTTAACACTTTCTTGGCTTAGGAAAATAAGCTCATTTACAACCTTTTGAAATAAAAACAATCAAGGTGATAAACCCAACCTAGGAGATTATTACATTTCTAACTTCTGCTTGAAGTTTATTATGCTTTAACATCTTTTTTAAAGCAAACTTTAAAGCTTCTACCAGTAGAATTGTACAAATGAAGAACAAAATAATCCAGTTTCTTATAATGAAACAAGTTTGGATATAGAAGGAAAAGGGAAAAGGATAGGACAGGACAGGACAAGATAGGACAGGACAAGAATTAGCAGATATCCAATATACAATTAGTACCATAGGTCACAACATACAAAATGCCATAAAATATAATACAATCAAAGTAAAATATTATAAATAAATTAATAATAGAAATATTACAGTAGATGTAAAAAAAGGTTACAGCAAAACAAAGGACAAGGTGATAGCTAAGAAATTAACTATTTCTTTCTAAGAATGAAATTATTATATTGAAGAATGTTCCAAATGGAAATAAATAAAATTTCAGGTTGTGTGCTATCAAAATAATTTAATAAGATTTAATAGTATTTTTTTTAAAAAAATGAGTCCCTCAATACATATTATCCACACTATTTTCTAATTTACCACTAGGGTAACACTTCATGTTCAATATGTTAATTAAAATATATAAAACTTTTTTACTGGTATTTTAAATTGCAAGTAATTATGTAAAATAGATTCTTGTAATAACTTCTTAAAAATAGCACAGAACAAACCAAAATGAGTATTTTAAGTGATAATTTTATAATTCTTAAAGTTCCTACAATTATAAAGCAAAAAAAAGAATTAAAATAATTTCTGATTTATTACAAAATACGTAATTAACTTCTGAACCAGTTTAGTGTTTAAAATGAATTAAATTAATTACAACTGAAGTTGGCTAATTATTCGGTGGAATTAAAAATTATGCATGTATTTTCTAACAGATTGCAATTATTATAGCGCGAGGCCAAAAAAGTGAATTGTTAAAACACCAAAAGTAGTACACAAAACATTTTTATAAAATAAGAAGTGTAGGAGGAACACTTAAAATCTCAAAATAACTATATCCCTAATACGATTTTATTTTAAAGAGTAGCAGTATATAATTAACCAAAAATGGAAAATACTGAAAAGAGAACAAGAACACTGTAAAGAAAAGTATACTGTCTTTCAAAATCTTAATTATTTATCATTTGCAGCTCAATGGAAAAACTCAGAAAAGGAGAAAAAAACCTTTGCTTAAAAAAATCCAACTTAACTGAATGAACACTATTCCTTTTTTCTAGCCTCTCCACTGCCAGTGTTCTGGTTATTAAAAGAAATTATCTCAGTCCAAATATATAGCTTAGCAATTCTGTAACTCATTATTTTCTTCATTCTAAAAGATCTCTGAGCCTGCTTTATAAAGATATGACATAGAAAATTTAAATTCACTTGAAACATTTCTATTTAAGTGACTGCAGATGCCTTTAATCTGATATCCTACAAGTGAATTGAACTACAATTCCCATACTTAAGTCTAAACTACAGAATTTCTAACTTCACTGCCAATAAAAAGTTACTACAAGGAATCAAGCAATTTAGTCTAACATAGCAGCAGTTGGTAAATCTTTCGTGGCAAATGGAAACCCAGGGATCTGGAAAAATAGCTACTGTATATGTCCCATTTATCCATACACAAAATTATGAGATTGTCCTCCAGCATTTATACATCAATAAAATTTTCAGATCTGTTTGTTTGTAACACTTAATTGCATGAGATTGGAAAGCAAGAGCAACAGTTTACAAACCAAAATAATGAAAAAGAACTAACTTACAAATGCTAGGGACTCATGATTCCCATGGGAATAAAATTTGTGGCTGCTTTCGAGCCACCACACTTTCTAACTACACTTCCCAGACTCTCATAGTTTGCCTGCTAAGGCAAACTCCCTCTGGCCACCATATCCAATCAGCTGGCAGCAAGGCAATTAGCTGCTTTAGAACAGATGTAATTTGAAATCTTAACAGTACTGGATAGCAAGGGATGCTTGCTCGTGAAACAGGGCTAGCTGGGAAGTGTTGACAAATGATGGGTAAGAACTCTTCCCTGGAGAAAGGGGGCCCTTGGGAACATGCTGAGATGGGGTATGGGGCTACAGTTTTCCTCATAGTCCACTGCTCCATTTGTTTCCTCTTCCCCCTAGCAAAGAAGCAGGCAGTTCCACAGGAGGGGGGAGGAGGAGAAGGAAGAGGAGGGATTTCCAATGCTCCCTGCCAGCTTCCCACAACAAAGTCAATGAGAAGGCAGTAGGAAGTCACTCCTGCTCCCACCACTGTGCCAATCAGCTGGAGGCTAGTCTTGATGGAAGTCAGGCAAATGGCTGCTTTGAAACAGAAGCTGAAATTTGAAATCCTTTCCTCCTTCAGAAGTAGCAGGCAGTTCCATGGGTCAGCTGAGAAGGTGGAGAAGTGATTTCTAAGGTCTCTGCCAGATCTCTGCAAACAGCATTAATGGGGAAGCCAGCAGGAAGTTGGAAGTCAGACCTACTCCCACTATTTTTTAACCTATCCATGGTAATTCTGTTTCTCTGTTTAGGTAAGAAAATACTTCTAAAAGGATGGCTCAACATATCATAGATCTAATGTCTTCTAGTATCTTGTAGGCCCTATCCTACCTCTTAAGATTCTGTCTACAACCTTAGCATTACAATACTTACAAGTATTGTACAAGTATCCTTTTAATACAGAGCTAGACATACTTCTTCCCAAATAATGAGATGCAGCCCATCATCACTTTTCAGTTTTAAGAATTCCTATGGAGCCTGGAATCATTCTTGGAAACTATAATCATATGCTAGTATGCTGCCATTTCATAACATCAAAATAATCTAAGAGCAAGAAAAAGGCCTGTAGAGAAAGCAGGCAATAGTACCAATGGAAGTGTCTATGAGCACTGATTTCCACAAGCAATTTACCTCTCCATGTTCTAAATCACGGGTGTCAAACTCACCACATCACGTTGCCGTCACATGACATAGCACAATGTTTTTCCCTTTGTGGAGCTAGGGTGGGTGTGGCCTGCATGTGACGCATCTGGCCCACCAATTTGACACCCCTGTTCTAAATGAGCAACATCCCTATCTGACCTTTAGAAATTTTTAAAGGGAAAAAAATTAATGCACATACATGCAAAATAGAAATGGACATTGTTTTTGTATTCTTGCTCAGATTTCTAGGAAAAAGCATTTTAATTTTACTATCTCTAAAAAGAAATTCAGACATCTGGACTAAAATGCCAATTTACTTCTTTCTCTCAATGGGTCATTATTTTGAATATTCTTAATTTAAGGAAGAAAAGAATAACTGATGACCAATTTCACTAATACTTTCAAGCTTAAAATTCAAGACAGTATATATAATGGAGTAAAACTAGTAAGCAGAAAAAGAACAGTTGAGATACATTTGACTATTTATACAATTTCTCCAGACAGCTGGATGAAAACAACTCTACCTTGCATATACCATACCTACATGTGCAAACACATTTTAAAAGCTTTTCTAACATGTGAAATAAGGGAAAGGTAGAATCAATGCACTCTTTTATATGGTTTGGGACTGGGCTATCTGAAGCACCATCTTTTTCCGAAAGTTTCTACCCATCCAGTTCGATCCAACAGATAGAGAATGCTAAGGATCCATAAGCCAAAGTGTGTTGACTGGCAGGAAGTAAAGACTCACTTTGTAGAATATTTTCTCCTTGGAGATAGAAAACTTTTAAAAACTTGGCTGTGTACCCAGGCCTGGGGCTTGGAATGACTTAAAGCCTTGTTTCTTGGCATTACTGTTAGTTGATTAACTATCTTGACTGCTGTGTTATTTATTTTTTGGACACTTTTACTGTTTTATTTATTTTAATTGTTTTAACTGTTTTATAGTTTTAGAATTATAAGCCACCTAGACTAACTTGGCTAAGATGAGTAGCTATAAAATTAATGGATGGATGGATGGATGTCAATGTCTAAGGATGAGTCCTTCAGAAACAGAATCTAATCCTAGTAAACATTATGGAGAGTGAAAACCAAATCTTTTTTCTAATGAATTATTATCAACTAAGAAATGCACTCTTTTTGTTGTTATTTATTAGTCAGAGAAGTACAAATGTCTGGGCATTGGAAACCAAGTTGCTACTCTTTAATAGCAATCCTATGTTAAATTAAACAGCAATGGAACTTGTATGGAAGTTCTGTGGAACTTAGTGGGCATTACTTCCAAGCAAACAGGTACAGGATTGCACTGACAGCGGGCCTTTATTACTGAGAGTTGCAAGTCTTCATTTAAACCAAATACATCCATGTTGGGAAAACTTTTGACACAATACATCATTGCTTCTCTAATCCTAAAGGGCATTTGTACAACGGGCAGACAGAGGAACCCATTTATTATGGCTTTTACGGACTAATAATTTTAGTCAAAGGTCAAAGTTGGCAATGGTCTCTGAAGAATAGTGCAGCAAGAAGATCAAAGTAATAGTTAAAAATCATTACATATAATCAGTGCTGAGCAAGCACACCATTAAAGGGCAAGGCAAAGAAACAGTCATTACCAACAAGAAAACAGAAAGTGGCAGGCAACAGGCCCTTAGATGAGAAACCCCATGGCCCAAAGATAAAAAGGATGTAACGGGAATGTATATCTAAGCAACAGTATGTTAACCTAATCACTTCATATATAAAACCCTGTGTGGACAGGGTTAATAGGTATAATTATTTATTTATTTATTTATTTGATTTGTATAGCCAAACATCAACATAGTTATTACAGGATTGCTACATGATAATTGCAAGCCTAGCAAAATGCAAGCTTTTTTAAAAAATAAATATTGAAACCAGTGAAATTATTATTATTATTATTATTATTATTATTATTATTATTATTATTATTATTATTATTATTATTATTATTATTATTATTATTTGGTCAGCTGCAGAAGGCCACCTTACTGGGATCTTCTCGCATAATTCGCCGATACATCACGCAGTCCTAAACGCTTGGGAAGTGTTCGACTAGTGATCTGTGATACGAAATCCAGCATAGTTATCTCATTTGCTGTTTATACTGTCATTTTGTGTTCTTGCCTGTACACCGCCCTGAGTCCTTCGGGAGAAGGGCGGTATAGAAATCAAATAAAAAAATAAAAATAATAATAATAATAATAATAATAATAATAATAATAATAATAATAATAATAATAATAGAGCAGTGTTTTGGATCTCAGATTATTTTATAGGTCCTTATAGTCCCTTGCTAAAACACAGAATGCTACTTCTCTTAGTTTCAATTATCCAAAATCTGTAGAAATGCGAATATCAAGAATCCCAGTGATATTGTACATGCCAAGAGTTAAAGAGTTTCCCCTTTGGAGCCAAACTTTTGCTTGTCTAAATGACCAAAAATTATTCTAGGTCATTTGGAGTTTCTTTTCACTGTTCCATTCCTGATATCCATTGGCATTTGAAATAACTTTTGTCCACGGTTAGATATTAACAAGAATTGAGAAGTTCTATAAAATCCATAGGTGCAGCAGGATTAAATGGAGACTAAATTCCTTTAGCACTTGGAAAAAGTACTGTATCTTGGTTTTAAATCTTCAGAAAATTCAGAAAATTCCTGGTTACCTCATGCAGTATTATCAGAAGCCATGGATATCTCTGATAAGAGGAACCAAGTCAGATCCAAAATTATAACAAAAGAAAAGGAAAAAACAGTAATTTCTTCATGTACAGCATACTTGCTCCTTTCAGCAAATACTCAAGGTAACATACAAATAAAAGGGAAAACAATATATAATAAAATAGCAACCTAATAAAAGGGATATTTAAATGAATGAATAATTAAATAAATTGATGGATGGCATTACATTCCTTACTCTGAAATACTTACAAGTTCCTTAACTTCCTAAACATATCCACGAAATCTCCAGGAGTCAGCCATGAAAGATCAATAGGCAATAACTATCTTTCCCCACTCAGAAACATATCATGGTAATGCAGTAATATTTTCTGTAACAGAACTAGTAATATTGCTAATGTAAATTTGAAAATTCTAACTCTAACCTCTCGCTTTCTTTCTTCTGTTAACTCACATTCTATATGTTTCCCATTTCCCATATTTGCAATAATACATGGACTAAAATTGATAAGCATCCTGTGTTTGTTAGACTGCATCATTACATTCCCTGGGGAAAAGGGGGGATTTTTTGGATTTTTGAAAGATTTCACTACCCAAAGAGACAAGGGGAGTGCCACAGATTCCAACCCAGTGCTAGTAATCTTTGTAACTACACAAAGCTCACATAAAAAAAAGCCAATATTGAAAATCTTTTATTTTCAGCAGAAAAGGAAACACAAATGATTTCCTCTTCTTTCTACACATAGACCTATGCAAGGTCTGAAAACAACAGAGCTGTCTGAATCATTTGAAAGGAGATAGCTTGTAAGCATCTCACACAAAATATCCCTTCTAAAACCTTTGCATAACTTTAATCAAGTGAGTATTAATTATCAGAGCAATAGTACATGCCGCTTCCCACTTTGGGAAGATATCTGGGCTGTCTTTGCTTGCAATACTGAGAACACACTGAAAAAACTTTGCCTTCAGAACAAACATCTTTGTGGGCTTTGTCTGATTTTCCTCACAGGAAGATGGCCAGATAAACAGTTTCATCTACAACTGGATCCTGACAGCCACATAACGTGGGCCCCTATAATAGTATCTTGATCCCAGTGGCATTTGGAATGACCAACATGTAGCCAGAGTAACAGACTCTTGTCACACTTTCTATAGGAAGATATAAATGCAAATCCAGAATTTGATGACACACCGTCTCTTCCCTATACTATTTTGGTGGAATGCCATATAATCAACCACTTCTTTTCTCCTGTGCCAAAACATGCCGCTTAACCTCATGAAAAGGCACTTCAAAACACTGTTTGATGGCTCAAGAAATTGCATTCCTTCTTCAAGGTGCTGCAAATTATCCAATAAACACAAACTGATTTCCATAAGAAGTGCTGGAATACTTTGTGTATATTCTTAAAAGTCCTTGATTTTGAAATAGTTGAAAGTACTGTGTCAGAACAAAGTGAGAAAGATATCATTAGCCTTCAAATCTGACAAATAAGAGAGACATAAACAAGTGTCAAGATAATTAAAATGGCATTGTTCACTTTTTAGAAGAAAAAGAATGAACTGTACAAGAAATATTAAGCTAACAAAGCAAGAGCAAATATGAGAAAGAAAAAATGACAGTTATCTGCAAAATTCATAAATGTGTCTTTTGTATAACTATAATGATCATATTTTATGCTGTCATTTTACATTTAATTGCTCACCCTGGTACTTTTCTTCATAGAAGCCATCAGTACCCCACAGAGCCAGATGCTGAATTGCAAAAAAACATACTGTGACCACAGACTTATAGGAAACTAACTTTGCTGAGCTGTGGTGTATGACAAGTTAATTTTTGCAATTACACATTCCCAAGAATAAATGAAACCGCAGGCCATTACTATTCTGTATCATTAAAAAAGGAGGGGGGAAGTCTCTATCATAATGCCCTGAACTCAGTTTTTTATTATTTTGACACATGAAAGCAACTTTTCAAGCTATTTTTCTGCAATATGACCTAGTAAAATAAGCATTGCCTTGGCTGAAATGCATAAACATCTCAAAATTGTGAAAAGACAGGAAAAGCTACAATCTATGGTTAATGTGCAATGCCAAGCTATCACATGATTAGGAGGAGATATGTTCAATGCTGCGTGAGAAGTACCTCACTCACAGTTATTTGTTAGGCTATATTATATCCCATATAAAGTATTAAATAGATAAGGTTGTTCAGCTGTCACGCAGCCTGAGTCTATTCCCTGCTCATTCATCTAGCCACTAAACGTAAAATATACCAAAAATCTAAACATCTGCAGTGTCCATCACTGTCAGATCTACCGGGCAATCAAACAGCAGGAGAGCACCCATCATTATGGAACATGGTCTGTACATTGTCAGCAGCTATGCATACATCACATGAAATAAAACTATGAGCAGACTAGCCATTTTTTAAAATAATAGTCTAAAACAACTTACGCATAAACTAGAAACCTTTTCAATCACTTCACAGCTGCTTTTCCTGCCTGCCTCCAGAATGCTTCCGTCACCATTAAAGAAGGCTAGACTAAATAATTACAAGGAGGCAACTAATTCTCCTCAGATATTTCAACTTTGCTAAATCTCAGCAACACTGCACCAACTATTTTCTTCTTGTGGAAATTTGGTGCTGCATGTTCAAATCACTCCAAAAATTGTTATTGCAACCTATTATCAGTTGTTCCTGAGACAAGCAAAGCCTGAAGAATATTTCTCCTTTATTTGAGGAATGTAATTCTGAGTTGGCTTGTTTCAATAGGTCTACCATAATAGTTCTTAAATATGTAAATCCTATTACAGGTTAAATTATGGTATATATTTTTGTGGTGCCTTGAGTCAGTCTTGACTCCCAGCAATGGCCTGGATAAGCCCCTCAGTTTTCTTGATACAATTTTGAGAGTGGTTTCCCATTGTCTCCTTCCTAAGGCTGAGAAGAGTGACTGGACCAAAGTTACCCAGCTGGTTTTGTGCCATGGCGGGACTAGAACTCTTGGTCTCCAAGTTTCTAGTCTGATGTCTTAACCACTGCACCAAACTGGTTCTCATTATATGAATAATGCCTGTAAAATATTTTACTTAATTCAAATTAGATTTGCATAAATAACAAGTTTGCTTCATGATGCAGAATTTAAGGGAATGTTTTTGCGGATTACAATATCTAAGAAATTGTTGGGTACATTTTCCTAAATGGCCATGATTAAACTATTAATAAGCTCTTCACTGCTGAACTTTCAGGATATATTTCAGTGGATATAGAATATGTTCCATTTTTTAAATCAAGATTTTTCCCAGAAACCATATTTCTGTTTATTGTGCTACTTCTCCATATTTGACTCTTAAAATTTTTATTTTCCTACTTAAGTTACCTTGTAACCTATCCACCTATTATCATTTATCACCTTTTTTACATAGGAGGCAGACAGTAATAAATTATAAATATAGCAATAAAGGCAATATTTGGTCTCATTTGCCAGGCTTTTGAATAAACAAGGAAACTTGTTTCTTATTGAAATCAATAGTCTATTCAGTGTGTTTGAAACAACTATCATGCATATCATTTTTGTATGCTAACCTGTTTTTTTCCTTTTACCAACAATATCATTTGACAGAGGACAGAATTTTAGTTTTTTCTATAAGAGACTGATACTTTGTACAAGCAACATACAGATCTATAAAAATGTTTAATCTCCTGAAAATATTTTGCTGTACAATGCTACTACAAAGAACAACAAGAACGTGTATGGAAAACACCCATGATACTTGTTATAAGACAGAAGTATTGCGAAAACCAATTATATCTTTTCATTCTCTTTTGCTTAATTAAAGCAAAAAGCATCACTATCTTTCTCAGCGGTAATCATGTGGAAGCTGTATAGCACAGATACAGTAATTAACTTAACCTTATCACTTAACTGTATTGGGTCATTGCAGTGAGGCACAGTATCAAAGCTTGAAATCAATGCTGTAATGCTAACATCTGAGGTAGTTCAAAGATTGAATAATGCCATCTGTGAATGGACAGTCTTTGTTCCTGCTTAGCTATGTTGAATATATGTTCCTGTTCATAACTTTAATATATCAGCTTAACCATTTAATCATTGTACATTAATACATTATCAATACTGGAAACATGTAGGTACAAAATTACTTGTCAAGAAAATCAGATATTAGTGATTTTCTTTGCATAAATGCAATACACTGCAGATTTTGTCTTAATTATATACTTAGCAGAATATATATGATGACATTATATACATACATCTCTCTTTCACACACACACACACACACACACACACACACACCCCACAATGACTAACAGTTTTAAACAATAAAAATGTAATTTTTTTCATAAAATTCTATACCAGTTCAACACATCCATATTCTATTTAGAAAAAGACAATAAATGTGTGTGTGTGTGTGTGTGTGTGTGTGTGTGTGTGTGTGTGTGTGGACACTCGAAAACATTTTCCTGAAATTCTTATAGGAGTGCAGCCCCAATATAATTATACTTTCTGTTCCAGTTCTACACTTAATTGGTAGAGTTAACACGATGCTAAATATTTCAAAAGGCACAGTAGTCCTGATTTCAGATTATTTGCATTTATAACCTAGGAGTTATTTCCAGGTTGTCATAAATGCTTTTTGCTCACTGAATTCTTTGGTATTTATAATTAAAAAAAAATCTGTAGTTCTGTTGCCAGAGACAGTTTTCTGAGATCCTTCACTTTCACCAAGTCAGACACTAAATCATAAGGGACAATAATCAGCAAATTCTCTCCGACAGGCCCTAAGCCTGCTGAGGTAATGCAGCTGACAAACTTTGATGCGCCATGCCCGTGCACATTATGTTCATGTAGTGTGTACATCTGGGCACCCTTTATGGCAATGCAGCAAACAGCCAATCATTTATTCCACTCTAATTAGCACACATGTAAATCCTCACCAATCAAGCCATTCACAAGGTTACTGTTGTGGCAGCCATATAACAAAGCTGGCAGGACAGATGAAGAAAGTGCAAGATGCAACTATTGGGTTTGATTTGAACCTGCCATCACTCCCCAGCAGGCCCTCCCAATCCTGACTGTCACCGGCTCTCCCTTTCAAAACCCATAAATACCTACTGAAGAAAAAGGTCATCAGGCAGGAACTGACTGGTCGTTTCCATTCTTTTTAAGGTTTAGAAGCACTTCTGGGGCACCAACCCCCTTTGAGCTAACAACACCCTAGCTGTTGCAAACAAATCAAGCACAGCTTTCAATGGCATGTATACACATCAACATAAGAATCACTATCCAGCTCAGAATTACAAACCTTTAGATTTCAACTGAATTTTTCTATCACATGCCAGATGCTTTCCCCTCTTTTTCTATAGTCATAACATCCTCTGTACAAATGCTCCATTTTTGTATTTTTGGCTGAAACCTGGAAGCAAAATTATTCAGTACAAATAACAGGATTTTTTAATTTATTTATTAAAATTCTATGCCACCCATCTCCCCTACAAGACGACTTTGGGCAGCTTAATATAATAAAGCATATTGAATAATAACATGTTGAATTTTTCAAAACCGAGGACTGCAGTACAATCATTTAAAAAATGGGTGGGACATTCTATTTCCTTCAATTAGTTAAAGATTTCAGCATGAAATTTATTTAATCGTGCTGGAAGGAATATTTCCTGAAAATAAAAAGTAATGAATCCTTTACTCGTGAAGTTTGTTAAGGCATTTAAATCATCATCACCATTAAAAACAGGAGTCATAGCATTTTGCTTTTCAAACCAGGTCTACAGATAATGAAAGTTAGAAGTATGCACTCTGTGTTAAAACTTCTGACCATTTGTTGCCATTAATCTTCGTTCACATGCAAGTAGACATGTTTATAAATTGATTTGTTGTATCTCACAAATTAATGAAGCAATTAGCTCCAAATGATTTGGCGGCAGTTCATATTTCAGAATATTTTTGGATAAAATAACTGCAAATTAAATTATTTCTATGAAATTAGATTGCAATGAAAGCCCCAGAGATTCTTAAAAGAAGAACAGCCTTCCATATTTTTTTTGGGGGGGGGAAACAAATAATTTGAATTATTATCTGAATTAAATGTAGGAACCAGAAGTTGTGCCAGTAGAAGGTGCACCAACTTTGGCATCATCTCTAGGATGAACCATATAGCACACTCATCTGTACTTTTTGTGTTTTTTTCCCTCACTGTATATATTCTATTGTTAAGGAAATATTCTTGCCAAAACAAGAAAACATCAAGTATGAAGTGCAAATCTCATTTTTAATTTAAATTGATAGGTTCACTATAAATCATATCTAGCAGTGGTGAAATCCAAATTTTTTTACTACTGGTTCTGTGGTTGTGATTTTGTGGGCGTGGCAGGGGAAGCATACTGCAAAATCTCCATCCCCACCCCACTCCAGGGGAAGGATACTGTAAAATCTACATTCCCTCCCCACTCTGGGGCCAGCCAGAGGTGGTATTTGCTGGGTCTCTGAACTACTCAAAATTTCTGCTACCGGTTCTCTAAACTGCTCAAAATTTCCGCTACCAGTTCTCCAGAACCTGTCAGAACCTGCTGGATTTCACCCCTGCCAATCTAGCATTTTGAATTGTACTGGGGGAAAAAAACAGAGCAAACTAGGGGATAGAATTCTAATCATATTCAGAATTAAGACTGGGTCAGAAATAAATTAAAAAGAAAAAAGAAAATGCTTTCAGGAGATATGATAAAAGTGTTCAGAATCACTGATTTTAAAAAGCAGAATAGCACAAGATTGCAATTCACTGGCATTCTATATTTTGCATAGGACAAAAGTAAAGCCATCCACAAAATCTTCAGGATAGAAAAGTTTTAGGCAAATTCAACTGTTTGAATCCCCATATACGACAAATGCAATATCTTCAGAATGCCCAGCAAGAGGAAAGTTCATAAGAATAGTCAGGGAAAAAAGTACACAACTCCATACAGACCTTAATGCTCAGTGCCAAGATCTGCAAAGTAGTGGAAGCGTAGCAATATGTAGATGTGGTTTGCATGCAAACTCTGAGCTTTAATATGCACATCCTGAGTTTTAATATTCAAAGTCCAAGTCCAACTGGCTGGATAATTTTGGGCCAGTCACTTTTTCTCAGCCCAACTCATCTCACAGGATTATTGGTCTGGGAAAATAGGAGGAGAAAGGAGTATCTGCTTCCCAAAAAACCATGTTTCTCCATTTCTCCCTTTGGTGATTTCAGTCGTAATAATGGCGGTTATAACATGGCTGGACCAAATTTTGGGACAAACATCCTGGTCATTAATTGAATCAATATCCCCCAATTTTGGTTTGTTTGTTTTTTTGCTGGAAACAAGACATAAACATCGGAAATCAGCAGAAAGCATCACAAATCACGGTCACATGACCATGGGACATGCCAGTGGCCATAAATGTGAGCTGGTTGACAAATGCCTAAAATGTGATCACATGAACTGGTATATGTGTTTGTAAATGTGTGTGTGTGCAGCTATCATAACGTTGAAAACAGGTTTTAATTCTGCAGAAATCCATCATAACATCAAACACTCGTTGAAGACTATCTGCATAATGTTGAACTCAATGGACCCTAATCATTGCTTTTTTCCTTTTCTGGTATAGTCCACTCTGTTTTTGTTATACAATAAAAGAAGATGCCTCCAGAAGAATTTTGGGACATTTGAGATTATTAGAATGATCTTTCTTGGGTCTAAGCTAATGAATTTACACAACTTCCTGCAGAACATCAGCCGTACAAAAGCAAAATTATTAATAAATATAAAACTGAAAAATTATATAGAAAAATTCCTGGGAGAAAATGGAGTAACTACCAATCGCTAACCTCTGGAAGTTTCATTAGAAATGATAGGAGCCTCTAGAGAGCTGTCCAAAAGACCTCAATTATGTCTGACAGACAACCACAACTCATGATCAGTAATATCAAAAGACATCACAAAAATCCATGGGATCAATAGAGTGTCATTGCCACTATTGATCTCTAGGCAGTATCTGTCAGATAAAGACGGAGGCGCAGTCTCAAATGTTGTAAGATTAAAAGTTAGACTGATGGATTTAGAAATCTGTCATGAAACCAGAGACACAAAGGAAAAACCCATTTCACTACAGCTCTCCCCACAAATATAAATAACCAGAGGGAGGGAGGGTCAAACGTGGGATATAGTTCTTTGATTTCATTGAATGAACATATATTTGATGTCATGTGATACTCTATTTCCTATTAAAGGTGTAGACCAGGGCTGTCAAACTTGCGGCACGTGGGCCAGATGAATAACACGCTGGCCATGCCCATGCCCAGTTTAGTGAAGGGGAAAAAACTCCCAATATGTCACATGATGAGGCTGTGATGACGCAAGTTTCACACCCCTGATGTAGACTGTTCTTTTAGGATCCTGAAAGAGTCCCAGTCAAGATCAGTAAGTGGTTGAAAGCACACACTCTTACTTTTAGAGGGTGGTTGCACCATAACTGTGCGAAAAGTGAGTGGATTTATACAAGAACTGATTCTTGTAAACTGAGAAAAAAAATACATGAAAAGTAGTGGTGGGTTGCTACCGGTTCTCCTCAGTTCTTGTGAACCGGTAGTGTAAATTTTGAGTAGTTCGGAGAACCAGTAAATACACCTCTGCCTGGCCCCATGCCCAATCTGTTCACTGCCTCCTGACTCCCAGCTGATCAGCTAGAAGGAAAATATCAGGGCTCACTTGGCAAAGAAAAAGAAAGGGGGGAAAAAGACGCCGTCGCTTTAAATTGACAAGCCAAAAAGCAGCTGCTGGAAGGAGGTTTTTATTTGTAGAAGCAAAGTGACATTCAGCAGTTCGTTTCTGGGTCAGCTGAACAACAAACTGGATAAGAGGAGGGATTCTTATATAGTTCTATGTTTTTGAAGTTTTGGGGTTTGTGCAACATGGGCTTTGTGTTTCTAAAAAGGTTTGGGCGATTTCCATTGTCTTGAATGTTGTCATCCTGTCTTGAATGAGTTTTCTGCCTGCTTGTAAATAGAGCCGAACTTCCAGCTTTCACTTTCTATTATCTCTAAACATCGATAGCTGTTTTCTTCTTACAAAGTTTTCTTTATGCAGCTGGCAGGAATGTGGAATGAGTATCAGGCAGGTTCCTTGTTAGCAGCTTGAATTTTCCTTGCTTTTCTGGGAGCCTTTTCTTATGAGTAATATTTTATTTAGGGAAATGAAGAAGGGGGAGTTTGATTCCTTCCCAGAGCAGGTTAGTGGGGTGGGGAGGGAATGGGGATTTTGAAGTAACATGCACCTGGAGTGGGGAGGGAATGAGGATTTTGCAGTATCCTTCCCCTGTCATGCCCGCCACACCATGCCAACCAAGCCATACCCACAGAACCAGTAGTAAAAAAATTTGAAACCCACCACTGCATAAATCCATCTTAATGTGCTATTCCTGGTATGTGATGTATCCTGGTTGTATACATACAGAGAAAGAAGCACTCTTGTAATCTTTGATTTTTAGGCTTGCTGTCAAACATCAGCCATAATACTAATGACTGTTTTGAACACTTTGCAAGTTGTATTACACGAATGGCTATTTTATATGTGAAATTATGACTGAAATATTTCTGTACCTATATTGGTTCACACTGTCATGAAGTTTCTCCTTAGTTTTAGGTTGCTTCTCTCTTTGTTCAGTTTCCATTCATTGCTTCTTCTGGTGCTTTGGAAAATACATTGGCCCCCCCCACTTCTTTCTGGCAGACCCTTAAAAGCCTGTTGCCTATCACACTCTTGGGCAAAGCATATCAGCCATTTCCTCCTTTCAGTGGTCGATGAAAGTGCATCTATAGTATGTAGATAATAAAGTTGAAAAAAGATGAACAACATTTTTACAGAACTATAGATACGTTGAGGCTGGGTGTCAGGCCTGGAAATCATACTAGACTTTAGGTTTCCAGACGCTGCCACATTTTTCCCCTGAGGGGAAGAAGAGGGGCTGAGGGGTATGGTAACATTCTTCAAGCGGTCAAGGTCGGATGGTGTTCACATCTGCAGGAAGAGTGGCGAGAAGATATTCGAATGAACTGGGAGAACGTGGGACCATGTGACCATCAAAGGGGTCAGGGGGGTGGGACTCTTGGGGTTTGTATAACTGGGAAAAGAATCCGGAAGTTCAGTTTTGGAATTTCACTCATCGTGTGCCAGTTTCCTCATGCTAGTAAAGAACTCTGGAAAACAATGGCTTCTGAGGTTTTTTTATGCAGAAGAGGTTTTTCTGGAACCTTGACACTGGGTGGGACAAGGAATGGCTGGGAGGGGAGGGGCCAGGCAAGATACCCCTTGATGTGAGTGACATTGAGTTGGCCATGCCTACCCAGTCACATGACCATCAAGCTATGCCCACTGTCACATGACCACCAAGCCACACCCATAAAATAAGCCACTCCCACAGAACCGGTAGTAAAAAAATTTAGAACCCACTCCTGATGAAAAGGGCAGAAAAACCTGAAGTACCTGAAAGAACCATCTCTTAATCCTGGACTGAATTTATTATTCTCAAAGTTGCAAGGGGATCATATGCTTCTCAGGATCAGCAATTCTAAAAATAACCAACAGAGGATCTTCTCCAAAAAGGGGTCGTTTATAGCATAAAAGGTGTGATCTAATTTGTACATCAAATACATTTAGTTTTTAGGTTATTCTTTATTTGATCTGCTTAGGATAGATTTCTGACATTGAACTAAACAGGTAAGATTTGGCCACATTAATAAAGGAGAAACTTCATCCAACTTTATGAAACTTGTTTGCATCCCTATCTGCCAAAAATTCTTTCTCTCTGAGAGAGAGAAAGAGAAAAAGAGAAAGAGAACTCAATATTTATCTTGGGCTTCTGATTCCTGGTTTCTTTAGGAGACAAGACAGTCTCACTATAAAAGAATCATGTTTCACTTACAGGATAAATAGGATGGGAGTATTCAAGTCACACAAATTAATGGGCTGTTTGTACCAAGTCAGAATTTTGAAGAATGCTGCTCAAATATAAGGTGCAGATGCAATCATAGGGAACCAGCAGGATTAATAAAATTCTAATTTTGCAAACTTTTGCATATATTTATGAGATTGTTTTCCACAGCTATATTTCTTAAAGTATTTCTTACAAGCAAAATAATTGAGCAAATCAGCACGTGTGTGGAGGCGTGGGGGAGAAAATTGTATCAGTAAAAAATAAACAATATTTTAGTCAGTACATAATAGTCCAGATGACAATATGAAGTAATTATGTTTTGTTTCTAACTAAAGGGATTGTTTGAAAAGCAAAATGTGAATGAGTGCCACTACTATCTCCCACAGCAAAAAAAATAATAAGAATGAAATATGTATCTACTTACAACAGATATTGTTCAAAGCTCAGATCCCCCCATCCCTACTGATGACATCATTAATAAGCCAAAACATTTTACCCCATTAGGAAAAAAAACAGAAAATAGAATTTTTATTATCAATGCCCTTAAGGAAGCTGACTGTCATTTCAGGCTGTTTCAGTGTCAGCAGTCTAAAAGGCTAATACAACCCTGGGTCAACACAATTGCCCTAAAGCCTTTAAAAGGCTGACCTGCTTGTCGCATTTAAGTCAGAGGAGATTATTTTAGCAGTATATACAGGACTGCTGAGGCCAAATATTTGAAATACAGGCATGCGTACCTTACCACAAAAAAGAACCTTAGAGAAATTTGAGAAGGAACATCAGAGAACAGCCAGAATGATAGAGGACTCTAGGAAGTTAGGAAGTCCAAAAGGTTAAAGAAACTATGTCAGAGGTGAAGTCTTTGGGAAAAAAAAAGAAAATTAAAGGGAGACTGTACTACACAACACAAAAGTATAAAGGGATTTGGGCAGGAGGAACCAGTTTGTGAAATGGTAACCATACTAACAATAGAAGCAGACACAACACAACACAAAGCAAAAAGGGAAAAATACACCATAAACTATAAATATAAAAATATCTTTAAAAACATGGACAATAACAAGTGTATATTGAGATTTTTATACCACAGGATTGGGATAGAGAATGAGAGGTCTTGGGATATTAGGGAAATATAGCTTCCTATCGTATTTCAGGTTTTGTGTTCCATGTAGCTTAATTTTATTTATGTATTCTACTTTAATAAAAAATTAAATGGAAACCTGGCATATTGCAAATGAATTCCAGCCTCACATATCTTTATTTCCAGCATTGTTCCTTGGCCCACAATAGAGCCCATAAAGTTTGTCAGAAAATTTTACAAGGTACTTAGTTGGGAAAAGTGTTCACTTATTCAGAAAAAAAAATTAAGATGTGTAGACTTCAATTCCCAAAATCCCCAGCCAGTACGTTATCACATGTATTGGAAGTTGAACTCTACACATCTTGGTTGCCAAGATTGAGAAACATTGACTTAAAATAATATGGAACATTCTTGCTGACTATAATTTTTATGTATTTATTTTAGTGTAAGGAGCCCAGAGAGTTTTAACTATTGGACAGCTCAAACAGTTTAATAAATAAATAATATCAAGTATACATGCTTCCAGTAGAACTGACCAATAGCAGTAAACAACTCCAAAAGAAATCACAACCAAACTAAAAATAAAACTATCCCAAAGATTAAATAATGTATTAAAATAATATAAAATTATCAAAGCATATCAAAACACAAAACCAATAAATATTATGTTCTTATAATTTATTAGAGATAATAGAGAACTTACACTTTATATATAACTGGCTAGATTCCTCCTGTTGGATTATTTTGGTTTGGCTTTGCTTTGTTTTTCCACAAGCAATTTTTTTTAGAACAATTTCCTAGAACAAATAAATCCATCACATCCAGCACCAGTTTATGAATGATAATCAACCACATGGTAGCACTGAAAGAAGAAATTCTCAATGGTCCAGATTTCTGATCCACTCCCATTCTATCCAGTTTTGCACTGCGACTTTCTGAGTATCTGGATATACGTATCTACAGTTTTGAATCTGAGTGCCACAATCTCCAACAACAAATGAACCTCCCTTTCTTTTGTTTTCAACTGGAACTGCTACCTGTCCTCTATTTCTATAAAGATGAGAAATTTTGCTTTAGGATGGGGAATTAGATACATTAAACTTCATAACTGGCACAACCACTTTTTTGACATTGCAAATTAATCCACCCAACACACCGAACAAAAGGATTAATGACCTTTAGAGTTTCAGTCATTTCTTGAGTACTGTATATCAAGACTTTCTTATCAAGCATTCATGTGATGTCAATCCATTCTCTGAATTTCCATTATATACAGTACCTGTCGGCAGTATTCTCAACACAGTTATTTTTTCCACCCCCACACAGTGTTAATGAGTTGCCAGCTGCCTGTTGTGATATAACAAGAAATCATGAACCCAATGTCTTCCTTATATTTTGCTGGTGGAGCTTCCTATAGCTGAAGTATCAGGTAGTATGATCAGAAGTAAACAGCCATGACAGACAAGAGGAAAGTTACTGACAGTTAAAGATGCTGATATCTATTATGCCTCCATAACTACCACCTCCTGGAGAGACGGTTGAAGGCTTTGAAATGTTTCATTATATTCTTGGCTAACACAGATCTTTCATAAACAATACATTTTCTCTGGGAGAGACTAGTTTACCCCATGAACAGTGCATTGTACAATTCAGCTACATGGAACATCAGTTGTCTCTAAGACATCTTTCGTGTTCTATCTTTCAGTTACTTTACAAGGTTATGTAATTAAGAGACAACCAGTTCTTGTTTTCCATATCTTTGTTTTGCATACTACACAGCATAGTGTAATATGGTCTCAGAAAAGAAATAAAACATGTTTTTATGAATTTGGCTGGTAACAGCAAACACCATCATTTCTGTGATACATTTGTCGTGTTTTGGTTCATAATGTGCTTTGAAATTAATTTAATCAATCCAGTCATAAGCAATACATCCTAATGTAGAAAATGTGAGAAAATATATCTGCCACCATCAATGTTTTTTCTATCTAAGGGGAAGAATGCTAGTTGTCTAGCTGGTATTATAGTTATTAAGTGGGAACTATGGACATTAAGGAGCACAACCATCTACACAAGAATCACAGCTAGAAAAAGGTGCAGCTACAATTCTTTCTTATATTTATTGTAATTGTCCCTATAATGTATGAAGTTTTAACTTATGTAGCTGTAAATAATCAAAATCAAACATTATATATCTTTATGTGATTAGGTAACTATTTTACTGATAGAATGATATCTACAAATAAATATTACTATTTCCCCATACATCTCCCAAGTTTGCTCCAAAGGTTGAAGTAAAGAATGTAGAGTGAACAGTATGATGAGAGAATTCTGTGGAAATTTTGTGTTGCAATGTTAAATATAACATATATACAACATATAACATATACAATATATTTGTATAACAAATATACAAAAGAGGAGAATTCAAAAAACGAATCTTGGACTAAGCTCAAAAGTGCCATCAAAATAAATGGTATTCCAAAATATTACTTGTATTCAAATTCCAGAAATGAATATGTGATTTTCAGATGAAATTGAGTATGTCCAAGAAATAGCAAGATCAGAAACCCAAGACTGGAGATCAGCCCCTTCCGCTGCAATAATAAGGTACTGGTGGCAATCACCTTGAAATCTGAGATATGAAGCAGTTCTGTCTGCATCATGTAAGGATAAGAGGAATTCTTTCTCTTATCTGGAATTTTAACCTTCAGTGCTATACGTAAGGCTTGAATTCTACATTTTGCATTGGATTGGATTGTTTGTAGTAGAGATGTTTCTAATACATGAAATTAAAAAAAAATGATCAGAGCTGTGTCCTGAATTTCTGGCTGTGACTTTCTAGTTCAAATATCGGTCTGGGTAAAGTTGGAAAACCCAGGATCCTACAAAGAGAGAGTGCTGGAAGTTTCCAGTTTTGAATCTCTGACTCAAGCAGCATCCATGATTTCATCCCAGGGATATTAAATTTTGTATTATTATTTTTTTTAAGAATCAACACACTAATCTCTCCCACATTCTCTTCAACTAAATTGACCCCTCCAGGATAGGAAACTGTGACAGAAAATGAACTCCCAACAGTCTGTGGATACAAACAGACTGAGAAAAATAACAGCCAGTCAATAAATTAAACTGTCTCTACTACAGTACCTATCTTGCAGGTTCAACCAGCAAATGCAACACGTTTTGGAGAATGGGGCATTTGTTCATCTGTTTTGACAGCCTAGCTCTGGTGGTGCCAAAAAAAGGCTGGAAGTCCTGGCTTGCAAAAATGAGAGCGTCAGCAGAAGAGAATAAATACTGCTGCTTGGTACAGAAGCCAATCAGGGAAACACAAAAAGCCCCGGCTGTGTGTATTTATATCATGAAACAGCAACATGGAACAAAAATGAGTGTAAATATTACACACACATCTTCATTTGGCAAAACAAGTCTTCTTTTTCCACATATACCTACAAGAGAGCCAACTAATTGTGCAACAGTTCAAATCGGCAAGTTCAAGCGCAGCTTTGTGATAAAAATGCCCCATGAATTGCATCAAGAAATCATAAGACCAGAAGCAGAGCACACTCACCCAAAAACCTACCAACATAGTCTACATTTTTAAATACATGTTGAAGCCTCTACAAACAACAAAGCACAAAAAAACTGGAAAGAAACAGACATTACAGCCTCAGCAAGCAAACAAGCCAACAAGCCACAATAACCCTTTGTTTGCTTGCTAATTTATTTATGGTTGTCTCACAATTCTTTTAACTGAGCCGGAATAGCTCAGGCTGTAAGGAGCCTGTTATTAGAACACAATAGCCTGCAATTACTGCAGGTTCAAGCCCGGCCCAAGGTTGACTCAGCCTTCCATCCTTTATAAGGTAGGTAAAATGAGGACCCAGATTGTTGGGGGGGCAATAAGTTGACTTTGTAAATATACAAATAGAATGAGACTATTGCCTTATACACTGTAAGCCGCCCTGAGTCTTCGGAGAAGGGCGGGATATAAATGTAAATAATAAAAAAAAACACCTAACTCTTTCCTTTTAACCAATCTACTTCTCTCAAGCATGGCTTGTTCAAATGTAGTTTGTTGGGGTGGGGGAGAGGGGACAGCTGAAGACTGGCTGTATCTAAAGGTAAAGGTTCCCTTCGCACATATGTGCTAGTCGTTCCCGACTCTAGGGGGTGGTGCTCACCTCCGTTTCAAAGCCGAAGAACCAGTGCTGCCCGAAGATGTCTCTGTGGTCATGTGGCCAGCATGACTAAACGCCAAAGGCGCACGCAACGCTGTTACCTTCCCACCAAAGGTGGTACCTATTTTTCTACTTGCATTTTTTAATGTGCTTTTGAACTGCTAGATTGGCAGAAGCTGCAACAAGTAACAGGAGCTCACCCTGTTACGTGGCACTAGGGATTCGAACCGATGTACTGCCAACCTTTTGATCGACAAGCTCAGCGTCTTAGCTACTGAGCCATTGTGTCCCTTTAATAAGTAATAGTTGGGGAAGGGAAGAATCTCTCTTTCTTTAGAAGAGGAAATTGCTGATGTGTCTGTTATCTAGCAAGTTCATCACCAGAATATATACTGATGATTCCATAATGGCGCTTCTTCTCTACAAATTCTTATTACTTTACTCAAAAATCCCACAACCACCTCAAATAATCCAAACCAGCAGGAACAGATTCCAGAACTGCAAAGCAGATCCAGTCAAAACAGGCATGCTTTGTTTCCAGAAAACATGTGTTTTGTTCCAGCCAAATTCCTGAAACAACAATTTCAAGTTTTAACCAGTCCCATTGAACTACTTACTATTCTTATGCTATGGTCTGTTTCATCAATACAATAACAGAGTTTTGATCCTGAACACCTACATAGGTTAATACTGTTCAAATGATGTTGGCTTTCAAAGACAAACTATGCATATAACAGAGGGATCTGCATGGAGAATATGTCACATACATGTGAATTCGTTTCTTTAGAGTGGAGTTCAAGAGAGCAATGTTCTTATTCACATGGAAGCCAATACAAGTAGTCCTCAACTTACAACCACAGTTGAGCCTAAAATTTGTGTTGTTATGTGAGAGTTATGCCCCATTTTACCACTTTTCTTGCCACAGTTGTTCAGTGAATCACTGCAGTTGTTAAATTAGTTATTAAGTGAATCTGGTTACCTCATTGTCTTTGCTTGCCTGAAGGTTGCAAAAGGAACCACAGGATTCCAAGACACTACAACCATCATAAATGCAAGCATACAACTGTAAATCACCTGACTATGGGGATGCTGCAATGGTCATTAGGTGTGAAAAATGGCCATAGCTCACTTTTTTCACTGCCGTTGTAACTTCGAATGGTCACAAAGCGAAATGCTATAAGTTGAGGACTACCTGTGTTAATAATAATAATAATAATAATAATAATAATAATAATAATAACAACAACAACAACAACAACAACAACAACAACATCATTTTAATTTGTATACCGCCCTTCTCCCGAAGGACTCAGGGCGGTGAACAGCCATATAAAAACAACAATCAAAACACACAATACAAATAAAACAATAGCTAAAAAACTTATTAAATTTGGCCCAAAATTTAAAATACATTTAAAACCCAAAAAACTAATTAAAAATTAAAACCCATAAAACCCATAAAACATCTAAAAATTCTATGCCAGCCCCGCACGGACAAATAAGTAGGTCTTAAGCTCGCGGGGAAAGGTCCGGAGGTCAGGGAGTTGTCGAAGTCCAGGGGTGTTGTGTCCCACTCCTCCGCTGACGGCCGGGTCGGGGAAGTCCATATCAGGCATGCCTCTGCAGCTCTGCCAAAGTCCTAGCAAAGTTCTCAAGGCAGGCAGGAGACCAGGAAGTGACTTCAGCAATCCAAGGTAGACTTTACCTGACTCAGAGAATGCCAGAAAGCAGATCCTTTATACAGGCCATGTGGTGTGGCTCCATGACTCAGCACTTATCCAGGCCTGCCCCTCCCTTCCTTTTGCTGACGCCGCCTATCAATTCTCCTGAAGCGAGGATCTCTCCAGGCTCCAGATGTTGGTAATTCACATTCCTCAGGCTCACATGCTGTGGGGGAGGGGAAGGGGTCTAGTTGCTCCGTTTGCCTGGGCATGGAGCCAGGGCTGGGGGCTGGAGGCACGTCAGGCCCTTCTTCTTGCTCGGCCTGTCTGGGCATGGTGCCAGGGCTGGGGCCTGGAGGCATGCCAGGACATTCCTTAGCGTTCGGCAGGAGATAAGAGGGACCTGGCTGCGGGGAAAGCGAGCGAGACACAACAAGGGGGAAGTTCGTTCCATAGGGTAGGAGCCCCCACAGGGAAGGCCCTTCCCCTGGGGGCTTGGCTGATGGCACCCTAAGGAGCCCCTCTCTGTGAGAGCGCATGGTTGGTGGGAAGCAAACGGCGGCAGTAGGCGATCCTGTAAGTAACCCGGTCCTAAGCCATGGATCGCTTTAAAGGTGGTGACCAACACCTTGAAGTGCACCCGGAAGATCACAGGCAGCCAGTGCAGCTTGTGCAGGATTGGTGTTACATGGGAGCTCCGAACAGCTCCCTCTATCACCCGCGCAGCTGCATTCTGGACTAACTGAAGTCTCCGGGTACTCCTCAAGGGGAGCCCCATATAGAGAGCATTGCAGTAGTCCAGGCGAGAGGTAACAAGAGCATGAGTGACTGTGCATAAGAAATCCCGGTCAAGAAAGGGGCGCAACTGGCGGATCAGGCGTACCTGATAAAAAGCTCTCCTGGAGACGGTCATCAAATGTTCTTCAAAGGACAACCGTCCATCCAGGAGAACACCCAAGTTGCGCACCCTCTCCATCGGGGCCAATGACTCGCCCCCAACAGTCAGCCGCGGTTGCAGCTGACTGTACCGGGATGCCGGCATCCACAGCCACTCCGTCTGTTTCTCCCCATCCAGACCCGTACAGCTTCCAGACACTGGGACAGCATTTCAACAGCTTTGTTGGGGTGGCCTGGGGTGGAAAAGTACAGCTGCGTGTCATCAGCGTACAGTTGGTAACTCACCCCAAAGCCACTGATGATCTCACCCAGTTAAGCTCTTTCCCTACAGATATGAAGATAGTTAAGGCCTTTCCCTACAGTTTCTGAGGACATTCTGTAGCAGGTAATGTAAGCTGGGGACACAGTTTATTGGAGGATTTGTCAGGATGAGTTCTTCTAGTTTCTGGATATCTTCATAGAGTTCTACTGTCATTATTTAATTTAAGCTAAATATGCCTTTAACCCATCAGTTGCAAAGGCAGTTGACTTGTCTCTTGCCTGAGCACTTCAGGCTTTAGGTAAAAAAACAACAGCAAACAGGATGCACACTTCTAATGTCTGCTTAAGCTAATCAGATTTGAAAGCCCACATCAAGGAGTTCAATATTTAGTACAGAATATTTCCAGAGGAGCTTCAAGATGAATGTACAATTTAATAGTGCCCTTTTGATGATCCCTAGAAAACTCATGCATATATAAATTCATTACTCAGAATCTCTGTATCTGCAATTAGTGGGCTTCTGTATCACCAAGTAGAGAAATCTCTGTTTGAGGAAATTAGAATAGTAAGTTAAATTACAACGTTTGTCAATGAGCCCATTCTTACACTATTGATTTGTGCTAGGTGACATGATGACCTGATCTGAACCACACACACAAATGTGATGTTTCCTTAATTGAAAACCAATTGGGTCTTTATTCCCCAACCACGTTTTTTAAGGATTCATTTGTATTATCCATACTTTAAATCTCTGATACATTTAGTAAATATTACAGATCACAAAACTACTGATTTATATTTTAATTCGGAAATATGCAGTACTTCAGATTTCAACACAGCATGCACTGCACATTAAAATCCAAATTAAAAAAAAAAACCTTTGAAAAGAGAAGAATGTTAACACTTTTCTTGTATATGTTGTAGTGCACTAATTGTTGGTTTTCATAATGTAGCTCATTAGTTTTGCATAATTTAAGTTTTAATTCATCGTTTAATTTTTAATTAAGGAGTCTTTCAAGATGAGCTTTCTGCTCAGATTTTAGTCAGTTGCTAAACATGTTTTATAAAAAAAACGCTCAGGCAACGCAATGTCATGATAGCCAATATAGTTCCCTCTGATATCACTATGAAAACAACCATTTTATTATAGACGAAGAAAAAAAAATAACTGCAATTTTAACATCGCATGCAGTACACTTTTAATAGTTAAAAGTAATGAGAATATTCAGACACTGGCGGGGGGGCGGGGGGGCGGAAATCTGAAATGGAAAAAACAAAGCAACTTCCTGCCAGCAAAGTGGTATCACATTTTGTTTAGAATTATCACAAAATGGTATTTGCAGCCACAAGATTTCATTGTATCATTTGGTTAACATACATTTGCTAGCTGCTTCCCACTGAACTTGAACTGACCTTATCAGCAGTAATTCATATCCTTAGTTTCCAAAACAGAATTCAATAAGACAGCGTAGTTCTACATAAGGAGACAATGCATTATGTAACTTGTATTTCGAGAGCCATTTTTGGGATTGATTCTGTTAAACCTAGTTACATTTTAAAATATGCATACATGTGTTTTTCTTTTAAATGTAATACTCATACAGTAGTCTTACCATGTTGAAAAAGGAATGAGGCTATGCATTTAGTTCTCCTACCAATAATAACTATCAATGAAGTATGTTTAAATTCCACCTTTTCTCTAAGCAATTTGTAGAGTATTTCCATGCAAGGTTAGCTATCTGTCCATCCATCCATGCACCCATCCATTCATCCATCCATCCATCAGGTTTATAGGGGACTCATCTTATGTACCATAATCCTGAGTGGTTCACAGAAACAGCACTAAAAACATCAAGAGAAAATATAAGAAGAATCAAAAACTTCCTACACCCCAAAAACAAATATCCCCCAGTACAGCAACTTCTAGATTGTCTGCGCCTGACCCCAGCCTCAGTTTAACTCAACACTTGGGTGGAAGAGGCATCCCTTGAAGATCTTCCAGAAAACTAGAAGGATAAGGGCCTGAGAGGCCCAAATGAGAATGCCTGACTAAAGTTAGGTCCCTTTTCCACATCCAACACCATGAACACCAGCTCATGGAATTTAATTATTAGGATACAAATCTTTATATGCAAGCGATTTATTTCATGCAGGGTCACCTAATGGCCAAATATATAATGTTCCTAAGCAAGGAATCTTTACAAGTGTATTCCTACTTGTCTATTAAGTGTCCCTTTGCAAATGCCCACATTCAGGATGCAAATTTAAGATACCAAGATTACTGGTAGTGAGATTACTGAAGGTCAGTCCCACCACTGCAATTTAATAATTCTCCAGAAGTCATTGCCCTTGTTTCTGAGCCCACTATGCTTCGAGGCCTAATTCAGAGAGCTAACAAGGATTTATAAAGCTTTATACCAGGTTGCACCAGACACCACCTTGGTATAATTGAATCTGCCTGTTCGCTGAGAATATTTGGGGAAGGTTTGTGAAGAGTCATCCCTCTATCTGAAATTAAGGGGACAAATTCTTCTCTGAGACTGCATCCATACTGGGACTCCTCCCAAATGTACTGCAAGCTCTCTCTTTCATGGCATTTCAATAATTGAGCAGAATTATATTTCACAGAGCTTCCAATCCTAATTAAAAGTTAGAGTTCTAGGAGAGTTGTAGCTGTGGTTGCTATTGGTATTATATTGAACTGTTTTAGTATGTTGTAACCTACCTAGAGACTTTGGATTTGGGTGGGCTATAAACCTTTAACATAAACCCAAAAGCCTGCTGTTTCAGTGCACTAAAGTCCTATATGCAGGTTACAGGATTAACATGGAAATTGAGCTCGTGTCTAAACCATGAATGTTACACATGAATAAATATAGATGATAGAATTACAATTGTTAATATAGGCATAATCCCTACATATTACTTCTAGATTGAACCACAGATGGCATGCTTTTGCTATCAGTTTCTAGAGTAGGGGTCCCCAATCCCTGGGTCATGGCCCATTCAGAAGAGGCTCACAGAAGCCGCAGGCAAGTGCGCATGCAGGTGCAGCTCCAGTTGCACACATAGCAGGTGGGCAGGCATGTGCATGCAGCTCCATTTGTGTGAGTAGCGGGCACGCCTGCCCACCGCTTGCACAAATGGAGCTGCGCGCATGTCAGAGGTGGGTTTCAGCAGGTTCTGACCAGTTCTGGAGAACCAGTAGCGGAAATTTTGAGTAGTTTGGAGAACCGGTAGTAAAAATTCTGACTGGCCCTGCCCCCATCTATTCTCTGCCTCCCAAGTCCCAGCTGATTGGGAGGAAATGGGGATTTTGCAGTAACCTTCCCTGGATTGTGGAGGGAATGGAGATTTTACAGTATCTTTCCCCTGGAGTGGGGTGGGAATGGAGATTTTACAGTATCCTTCTCCTGCCACACCCACCAAGCCATGCTACACCCACCAAGTCACGCCCATAGAACCGGTAGTAAAAAAAAATTGAAACCCACCACTGGTGCACGTGCACTCACTCACCACTGCCACAGAACCATCCCCTCCTCCCCCCCACCCAGTCTGCAAAACAGAAAGGTTGGAGATCACTGTGATGCTGTGTCTTTGCATAGATCTTTACTTAAGTACTGTGAGAAATAAAGTGCTGGATTAAATGCCGGTCTTTAAACATAATATGTTCTTATGTTCTTATGCTTAAGGCTGAGATAAAATTAGTAAGTGAATTGATAGGAAAGTTTAAAAAAAATAGATGAATTTAACAGAGATATCTCTTTGCTAGATTTGAAATTCACAATCTTAATACATTTCTTTTGGTCTGTACAATTGAATATTTCTTTCTCACAATTTATCACAGAAACATAACCATCTTTGACTTCCCAATTTTCAACCAATATATTATTTTAAAAATGATTTCTAGAGCACATTAGCTGGAGGAGCTTCAGCTTTTTATTTTGGAAGTTGGAGGGTTTTTTGAAGCAAAATAAGTGTATGCATTTCATTACAGGCACTTATTTTACTGCTTATTTTGGCAATTGGTCTTCAACCAACAATATTACAAACTTGTGGTGCTCTTGTGGTCCCAGAAGGCAGCTGGGGATTGCTTGCAAGACCTAGGTTACACACTCCCAATATAGAGTTTCATCTATATGGATTGTATAGTATGTATAAAGATGCTTCATTTCACACTCAAATGGATTTCCAGGACTGAAATAAGTTTACTTATATTTATTGTAAACATGTGTGGTTCACTCACATCACATATTTATTTTACAAGTACCTAAATTCCAGTAGGTTTTGGGTTTTTTTTGGCTTAAGTAAACCAAATGAAATAGAAATGCCTGTATTGTAAGGGGCGTGCATAAGCGCACCAGCGTGCCTACCACCCCTGTCCTAATGTTTTCTTTTATTCGTATCCTTTTCATATATTTATAATTATGCTTACACTTGTATTTGTCATAAAATACATGCTTGACAAAATAAATAAAATAAAATAAAATAAAATAAAATAAACTATTAAGACAAAGCATTCCCTAAGAGGAAAGTTACAAGGTGGGAGGGGAAGAGAATGGGAGGGAATTAGAAATGTAATGGATCCTAAATTAATTTTCACTTTGACTTCTTCCTTAATATTAGGCAGATTTCCATAGCTCTGTAAAAAAATTTGCTAAGGTAAGAAAGTAGATGCCACAAACTGAAAGAAACCAAGCCATTACAAACATTAATGGAAGCCCAAAAATCTCATGCTAGAGCTACATATGCACAGATTTTCTAGAAGAACGCGTCAAAGTTTTTTTTTCCAGTTGGAAAAATATAAACTTGTCAATTTTGCTAGAGTTCATGGTGCAACTAAAACTATACTAAATCAAATTATAAATAAATATTGAATAAATGAGAGGGAGGAGAGAGGAAAAGTGAGGGAGGAGGGAGGGAGGGAGGGAGGGAGGGAAGGAGGCAAGAGGAAAGCAAAAATAGATATTTTAAGTGACTACTAATTTGTTTACTGGGGAACGCAAAATATTTGTTACAGAATCCCCCTCAAAAATTATTTCATTAACCACCAGTGTTTTTTCAGCTTCCTGTTCTTCCTCAATTATGGCTGATGCTATTTTATGGTTTTATTATTGACGCAGAATTCAAGGAGATATAATGAGGGGAACATTTTTACAGTAATAAAATTGCAATATTTTTATGCCAATGGAAGTAAGACAGCAGCGCATTATGAACAAATCCATAAGCTATAAATGGTGCTTTGTACCATGTGCCCTTTCTTCTCCTGAAGGATAACATACCCAACTCAATGTATACAATTAGTGCTACAAGAAAATTATCCCATTCTGCCATTAGTACAATCACACTCATGGTTTAAAGCAGGCACATGCCTCATTGACACTTTTTCTAAGATGGAATAAGTCGTGCTATCTTAGCAAGATAAACCAGATGCTTTATCACATTTTTCTGAAGCCACTGAAACTATCTTCAGAAATCTCTGCGTGCAGAAATAGCAACAAAATTCAAAGTTCAGTACTGTAGTTAATGTAAAACTATTTCTCATTTTTAGAAGGAGTAAAATATTACCTTTGTGCCCAACTGTAAAATTTGACTAATTAGGTCAATAAGACCATGCAAGTAACCTGCTTTGTTGTCGAGCTGTGGTAAACAAGCAATTAATTTTAATAATCATAGGATATGAATTATTAGCTTACCAGAGTTTGGGATCTCACTTCCATGGCACAATAACGGACCATTACTTTTTTTTTTTAATCACCTAGCGTACAGATTTTAGACAAGCAGGAAAGATGGCAAGAGGAAACAAGCAGGAGATTTAACATATATTTTGCTGATGATAGGAATGCAAAAACATGCTGTAGAACAGATAAAAGGTTTCATCCCCACCTCCTCTATTCACCAATACCAGAATTTATTTATTACTTAGAGAATAGCCTGAGGAATAAATAAGCATTGTTCTGGACCAGTAACCTGGCAGTGGTGCAAATGATTAATATGTAGTTAGCTCAGATGAACAAGGTGATATAATTATAGTAAGAGCAAGGCTGCTCCATTACTCAATATTGAATATTCATTTTAAAGCCAAATTTGTCAGAGGTTTAAATAATAGCACTGTCAAGACCCCCACCTCCCCAGCTTTATTTCTAGAAGGGCAGTTTTAGGAAATCAACAGAAGACAGAACGAATCTGAAGAAATCTGCATGTTTCAAATCAATATACTGTGAATGCATCAGAAATTAACCAAAAGAACATTTGCTATTGTGGATCTAACCTGCATATTTTCAAATAGAATAGTCCCTTTCAAAATGTTAATTATTTTAAAAATAACCATAACAATTTAGTGGGAAGAGAGAAATCAAAACGTTAAAATAGCTCCCAAGTCAGGTGGTTGCTATTTAAAAAAAATAAAATCTATTCTGTCTGTTTCCTACAGATTTTAAAACTATTTATGAGCAGATGAAGAAATATGACAGAAAAATTAAGCAAACCACATGGGTTGACATATCAAAACCACCATCTCTGCTTCTTCAAAACTCTGTAAACATCCCTAAAATGCTTTAAAAGCAAACAGATTTTTAAATAAGTACACATCCTTGATAGAAAATGGAATCTTTTAAATCCAGTAGGCAGGAAAACTTTGAGGATATTAATCTTGTTTAAAGAAAATGCTTTGGCTGTTCAGAGCTTCTGACTACACAAATGTTGAAAAGTTATTTGAAGCATTGTACAGGCATAATCATTCTCATCTAAATCTTTTTGCCCAAATCATCTATGAACTCCGGGATAGCTCAGGCAATAGAGAAGCCTGTTATTAGAACACAAAGCCTGCAATTACTGCAGGTTTGAGCCCGGCCCAAGGTTGACTCAGCCTTCCACCCTTTATAAGGTAGGTAAAATGAGGACCCAGATTGTTGGGGGGGCAATAAGTTGACTTTGTAAAAAATATACAAATAGAATGAGACTATTGCCTTATACATTGTAAGCCGCCCTGAGTCTTCGGAGAAGGGCGGGGTATAAATGTAAACAAAAAAACAAAACAAAAAACTCACTCTAGTGACTGGTCAAAGAGAAATAGATAAAGCACAGCTAAAATAGCTAGAATGCTAGAAAATGGACGAAAATAAATGGGGTTGATTCCAGAATAGTCACTGCATAAGCTCCCACTGCAGTAAAAGAATGTAAGTTAAATCATAATTAACTTCTGCCACTGATTTCAAGGAGACAAGTCCAATTCACTCAAAAGCAATTTAAATATGGGACAGTTCAAACAAAATGGTAAGCTACATCATGATTACTGGTTAATGGCTTTACAATTTAGAAATGTCTATGTCATGGGAGAGAAACCATACGTCAAGCCATAGTTTGTCTACTAGTACTGGTTCCATTAAAAAACTGTGACTATCTGACCCACATCCAATGAGCAGATTTCCCACACATAGTTAACGCAACCTAAACTAAGCAAAAAATCGTGAAGATCTCTGTATCTAACTCACAGCAATGCATCAAATAAAAAAACAAAAGGAGATGGAATAGTATCTAAGACAGTACAGAGGGGAAATCTAAGCCCTCCCTCCCTCCCTCACAGAGTGGTGAGAAGGTTCCCTCTTATGAAGCAAGCATTTACTGTGGATAAAAATCCCCATTGTATTAATGTAATTTTGTTGTTACAGGGAAGTTGGGAAAACCAATGTCAGCATACTGCCAGAGTCAGCAGCAAGAGGCTGAAGAAAGGACAATAATAACCAGATGCCCAGTAACTTCCGGCTGGATGTTAATAGGTTTGCTAAATGAGAACAGTATTGAAATGTAGTACTATACAAAGATGCAACATTTATTTACCATTTTTCAAGGCAAGTCCTCTCCTCTAAATACTACCTCTCCTTTGTAGCATTGAGGCTTAGTTTTAAACGAAGAACTAGATAAAAGCATTTAAAAATCTCATTATTAAACCCCTCAAAATGTAAATACTTTAAATGAAAAGCAACTCTTTACTTTAGAATGTATTAAATTGCAGATCACTTCTATTATCTTTATAAATTAATTGTTTAAGAAAAAATCCATTCTCTTAAAATTCAGAAGAGCCTATATTTAAAATATTCTATAATTATTGCAAAGGTATTAATTAACGGTTTGTGGAAGTGGTAAGATAAATGAATGAATCATCTACCAACTATAAATATGAGTGGCTTTTTTATACAGCAATCATTTTATGGCATTTTTGTAACTGCAAGATGTTGGGTCATAACATTAGTACTTTGAAAACCTAATAATTACTAACCTTTTTCATTTCTGAGTTGATTATTGACTTTGTGATAAATTGGCTAAGTTAGTCTCACCATCAATTGCAATTAGGAACTGAATTTCTCCTTTCAACTCTGCTGACCATTAGCATTAAAATGCAAGCAGTCCCTTAAATTCAGTTTCAAGAAAAAGTACTCTGAATTGCCAAGTTCTTTTTAAAAAAAGGTAAGGAAGTTTTATAAGCTAAAATAAGTTCTTCTGTTAAATGGCAGAAGTTATGTTTTGTTTTTCCTTTTGCATTTTCTCCATTGTAAGAGGGGAAAAGATTGAGAAATGTATTTATTAGCCTTTCCGCGTTGGTCACATTCCTGATTGCTCAGGCAAGCAATCCTCTACAAATTAAGGCTAAACTTCTGTAATGAGAAACTCTGCAGTGTTTACATAGATTCTCCTTGTTTTTATAACTTGGCCAGAGCAGAAGTTTAAATCATATATGAATACAGAAGCTTTGAAAACCTGCTAGAATAGAGAGAGAAAAAACATAAAGAAGTGAACTGGAGTGGCCTTCTGGAAACTTAGGTGGTCCTTTTAGTTTCTCATCACAAATGTCCTTGCTATTGCTGGGATGTGAAAAAGAAACTCTCTACAAATGCTAACACTGAAGCAAATTCATAATAAAGAAGGTGACTCTTAGTCATATAAGGGTTGAAAATTGAATGACTCTGAACTGGGTTTTAAAATAAACCATAAACCAAGGTAACTGAAATATTGTATGATCCTAATAACTCAAAACCATTATTAAGTCTATTAAAAATATTGAGGATTAGCTGAAGTTTCCAAATACTTCGTTAGTTGCTGCGATCAAAGGTATTAAAATTCTGTTCAAAGGCACTTCTAAATGCCAGGTTGAACCTTTAAAAGGAGTGCTATACAATTCTGTGCAGCTTGAACCCCTGTTTCTTGATCTATAGTACTGACCCAAAAAAAATTCCTTCTTGTAAGTTGTAAATTACTTCTCTTTGGCATAAGTAACCATAGTATGCTGGCCAGAAATACAACATTTGGAATCTGCAAACCCCAAATTAAGAACACAGCTTTTTATGCAACTTGCCAACCAGCCTTCATTTATTCAAATTACTGCTTAATTAATTAATTAATTAATTAATATTAAAGTTGAATTAAGTTAAGAATATATGGCGTTGTGTTCATCCATTGTTTGCATGTTTGCGGGGCAGTAAGTATGGAAATCATGAGGATCTCCAGATACTGCTGAACTACAACTCCCAACCAGCACAGCTTCCTCTGGAATTTTTCTCCACAACTTTGGGAGATAGGTTGGAGTGTGAGAGATTGACTGACTCAGCCACCAGTTTCTGTGGCTAAGAGTGGACTCAAACTGGTCTTAGTCCAGCACCATATCCAATACACCACAGATTAAAATAAAAAGATGCTTAGGAAACAATAAACGTAACATTTATCTTAGCAATCAAAAATCAATTGGTTTAGAAATCTATCCCCAGAAAGGCCCTGAAGGTCTCACTTCAATTTAGAAGTCTTTGCATAATATGGAAACACTGTGAAATAAAGGTCCTTGTAACACCTTGACTTATTTTCACTAAACAATCTTTAAGAATTATTATAGGAATGGCAGTAGCAACATATCCAATTAGAAGTAAGCCTTTCTTTAAAAAAAAAAAGATGTTTAGTGACTACACATGTCAGATAGTAAAAGTTCCACTCCAGCTTCCAGCATTTAAAACCAGAAATAGCCCTACTCAAGAAAAACAATGGAGAATCTAAGTGCTATGACTGTATGATTTATAAAATACTTCGACAAATGGCAGTAGCTTTCTTTGTGATATCTACAAAAATAAAACCATTATTTAAAAGAAGAACCATCCACCATAATAAGAACCAATAAAAACAGAGGAGTCAGATAAAGGGCTTCGGGGTTGACAAATGATCCGATATAATCAGATCGTGCTTGTTTATCACAAACACAAAAACACACTATCACACAGAGGAGGGAATAACTAAATAACATGTCTGGGTGACAGTTTCTTTTTCAACCAGCTGCCAGAGTAGATAGGCCCAGTTAAATCTACTCTCATTACAAGTTATGTTGTGATGCCAGGTAGAATATTAAATATATATATATTAAAGGAAATAATATGATAGAATCCCCTTCCTGTATTGTAAGATGCGAAGAACTGGTTATCCTATAGGCAAAATAGTTTATGCAGCCAGGACACTGAATTCCATTCCTCTTTCAGGATCATCAGTGTATCAAAGGATGGAGGGTGGGGGATGGAATGTACACAAGGAAAATCACATTCCAGGAAAAAGCAGTCGAGGGAGAAGAAACAGATAAAGGCATGATGGAAGTAGTGGGAAATTACAGTCATCAGACATGAGAAGCAACAAAAGTTAAAGGGAAAAAAAAGAACGCTATACGGTAGAAGGTAGTAAGGAAATGGTACATTTAAGGGGACAGCCGCTCAGTCTTATCACTGGATTTCTTTCCATCCTGATTTAAACATCATCCAGATGCTAGGTCAATACACTGACATCTTCGCCTCTATAAGCTGGGATTGAGATGCATAACTAGATATCACCCGCATACAGAGACCAAACCCCAAACTAACTGCTGAGTTCACGTCAAGTGCCTGATCTTCGGACCTTTCGCCGTGAGCTGAAAACGCACCTATTTATTCAAGCGGGACTGGATTGATATTTTATTGGGGTATTTATGTCTTATGATTTTAAATGGTTTTAAAAATTTTGGCCACGTTATAATATTTCTTTTTAACTTCTTTTTAATGTTTATACATTGTATTTTTACTAGGCTGTACACCGCCCTGAGTCCTTCGGGAGAAGGGCAGTATAAAAATTGAAATAAATAAATAAATAAATAAATAAATCTAGCAGTTTTATGTAAATATTAAACAGGAGGGCTTCCAACATTGAAGCCTGAAGCAGTTGTTGGTGCAATCTCTTGCATCCTGTCAATAGCGCTGAGGAACAATCACAGAGGAAAGAGGAAAGAACACCCATAGCCAGTTCAGAAGGATACTGTGGTTGAGAATATCAAAAGCCACTTAAGAGATCAGATTTCCATGGGAGGTATGCCAAACTGGAGATAGTTCTACAAAAGTAGAGCTGATGACTGCAGTAAAAACCAAGGAACCAGTGAATAGACTAGATAAAAAAAGAATGGTAGATTGCCCATATGTGCTCAGGACAACTGTTTTGGGTGGGCTTCTAAGGATTTAATGACAGTTGTCTTGCTGACAACTGTGGCAGAGACTTTTAAAGGACAACGTTGCCTGGCAGTGAGATGGGTGGCATATAAATTTAATAAACAAATAATAAATGTTTACAAATCTCACTTTAAGAAATTGCCTATTAACTATCTTAAAGCTAGTAGACATCCTCACAATAACAAGTTTGAAAAGTCTTCACCAAATGAGTTTATTTTCAACTCTGAACAAAAAGAAATGTAATAATAAGATTAAGAACCTAAGGATTTGAAATAAACAGCAAAGAGCTAAATAAGATTTTGATCTAAGAAAGTTATGAATAAATTAAGGATCCAGATAAATTTGGAATATTTAAGATTTTTGAATTAACTATAAAAAAAATAAATAGGTTCTCATGGAAAATATACTTATTTTGCTATCCTGGGTTGTGAAATAGATTAAGTGGTGATCTTAGAAACTGGACGTTAGAAGGGACTAAAGATTCTAAATGGAAGAGAAAAAAAACACAAGTGGTTCTTGCTGTCAGTTAATACTGAGACTTACAAAAAGATACCAAATGTTATCAGAAATATAACATTTAAATGAGATATTTGAAGAATGGAACCAGAACTTTTTAGGATAAAATTTTATCATGATGCTTCTGCTAAAACCTTTTATATTTAAATATCCCCTTTGACTGCCTTTTCTTCAAAAGGCAACTTATAAATGCTTTAAGAAATAAAGGAAGAAACACAACATTATTAAAAAAGGAGATTTCCCCTCCTGTTTTCCATCTTCCCTCCCTCCCACCTTACCCACATTTGTTTCTAAGAGTTTGACATCCCATTTTGGGGCTACAGATGGGGTAAGTGATAGGGTGACAGGTGTTCTGTAGGAAAATGCCATTCCATTACTGGATGATCACAATACAACCCTAGGTAAATATAATCAAGTAAGGTCAAGAACTATAGCTAGATTACTTCTTTTAATATACCAGTTTGGAAGGAGTGTATTCATTGATTCAGACTAAACAAATATAGAAAATCATAGCAAATAGTATTGCATTAATCACTGTTGTGCAACTGTTACCAAACCAAAAAAATCAAAGCAAAAATAGCTGTCAAAGCATATATTGAATCAATTTCGAATTGAACAGAAAATTATTTCCCATTTCCAACAGTGCTCACTTGAAGTGATCTTAAACCTCTGGAAAAGAATTCCCCAATTTCAGAAATTCTGAAGTCTAATTACAAGTAATTATAGCTTTTCATTTGCAACATGATGAAATAATTTGATTCTTTTTACAAGAGGTCTGGCTTAGCTCAAAACAGACAAGTTCTTCTGCTACGAGTTAGTACACAAAGACAATAAAGATCCTTCTTGCAAGAAAATCAGGCATACATACTGGCCATAAATCATAGATTCAGGATTCCAGCAAAGAAAAAAGAAAAAAAAGTGCCATTCATTTCCATAGCACATGAGTGAAATAAAATAAACAGACCACTGATGTTCTGGGCTTTCAAATAGAAGCTGTGTAAGATTGAAAGAAGAAAAATAAAACAAGCACCATAACAATTACCTTAACAAACAATCTGTTTTAAAGAGTAAGAGAGCAAATGGAGTGAAAACAGTTCTTATGATAGAAAACCAAACACAACCTACCCAAAGCTAAGTTAAAACTAAATATTATTTTAAAGCTGTTTTATCATTACATGTTGCCTTTAATTTTTCCCCTTTCAAAAAGAAACCTTTTTAGTACATACAAATAAATTGTAATCAGATATATTATATCTTTAAGACTGACTTGCAATCGCTCTAAATTAAAATCTAAAACCCAACACAGACAATGTGGGGGGGGGGGAACAATTTAGATCAGCAGTACTGCATTATGTGCTGCTATACACAACCAACGACAAAAACAGAATAACATATGAACTGCCATTTGATCATCACTGAATGTACCCAGTTACATTGATTAAAATGCTTGGCTATAGATGTGGACCCACAAAAATGCATATCTAACTACTCCAATAATATTCTCAGCATCCAACCTAGGACAGGATGTGCCTTTCCATTACCTCTCAGCAGGGATAAGAATTTGCATTGACATACAAGCAATTGTCACTCTTTCTGAATCAGAAAGCAAAATCTCTAGCCAGAACCATCAGTAGGATAAATGCTTATGTACCAACAGAAACAGCAGCCTGACTCTGTTCTAACAACCTAACAATAAAACATACATGCCATCATATTAACCTGCTTTAGGCATGCCCACTTTTTCAAATAGCAACAAAAGAAATAGGAATGGCAACACTCACAGTATAATGATGAACTAATATACTTACTCTAAGGGGCGTGCATAAGAGCACAAAAGTGCCTACCATTCCTGTCCTATTGTTCTCTTCATTATAGTATTATATGCATACTTTTACTTATATATACTTTTTCTCTCATGATGAATTATTGTTTATGTTGATGATTGTATATACTGTTGTGACAAAATAAATATATATATATATACTTACTCTGTACTACTAGATGCTAAGAGAGAAAAAGATACAGTGCAATTATATCTCATTCATGATGTCTTTATCAAACTCTGTTAGGCAATTTGTAGACCATGTGCAGGATCAAAAGAATCACCCTATGGCAGTGATGACGAACCTTTTCAGCACCTAGTGCCCAAGCCAGAATGCACGAGCATGTGCGCGCACCGGAATCTTGAAGACCAGCTGGCCAGCGCACACATGCCTGTTTTTGGGCTGTTTTTTGGCCTGTTTTCTGGCCATTTTTGAGCCTGTTTTTCAGGTGATTTTTCAGAAAATGCCCAAAAAATGGCCCAAAAATAGCCCGGAAAACGACCTGTTTTTTGGCCATTTTTCAGGCCATTTTCTGGGGCTCTGGCACCTGCAAAGACCAGCTGGCCAGCACTCATGTGAGTGCCAGAAACCAGAAGAGCAGCTGGCGATGGCGCGCATGCCCGCAGAGAGGGCTGTGCGCGCCACCTCTGGCACACGTGCCATAGGTTCGCCATCACAGCCCTATGGCAACATTTCAAAAATAGCTTCTGTTATTTAAAAAAACCTTAAAACTTCAAGGAACTTGATTTGAGGCAATATCAACTTTATTTAAAAATTCTGACTATATCTGAAAATTAGACTTATAGTTTGGTGGCCAGACCAAGCCTCAGCCTAACCAAGGATTGGTTGATCTTGGTTTAACTTTATCAGCTATTTATTCCTAATAGTTTGGTGATTTAGAAATAAGAAAAATTATCCCACAAATCTCTAGAACCCAAACTAATGTCAAGAATCTAACTTTGTGGAGGAATATCATCAGTGTATAAAAAATGTGAAACACCTTCACAATCCATAGAACTTGGCCATCTAAAACATGGTTTTTATTTCAATCGTTCTTTGCCTAGTATCTATCAATTCTGCTTGGACTACAACTCCTACAATTCTTAGTCACCAGCCAACTTGCCTGGAATAAGGGGATTGGAATATTAGGTGGTCCATACATTGTTATTGCCCTCCTGGTTGCTTTTTATTTATCCTTGGCATCCAACATAGATACTTACGTTGTGTCATTGTTTTTACTGCTTTAAATAGGTTGTGAGCTGCCCACAGTCACACCTGCAAGATGGGTAGCCATATGAACTGATTTAATTAATAAAAAATAAATAAAAGAAATAATTGGGAGTTGCAGTTTAAACACATTTGAAGCATCCCAAATTGGAGAAAGTGTTTTACTTCACACACTGCATTAACTAAAAATAAGTACTCTTTAAAAAAACTATGACTGTTATTATGGCATTTTAAAAAATGACTGGCTATCTTCCATAGAAACGAAAGACGTTCAACTTTGTTCAAGAAAAAGAGAGGCAACTAATTAATCCATAAGTAACCTGGGTAATTCTACAGTCCAATTAATAGAACTGCTATAGATATTTTGCCTTCCTAATGGCTCCAGTACTATTTGATACTACTACTTTAATGGCTTCACATACAGGAATTGAATAGTCTTGAGTAACCTTGCTGAAAATTTTAACATACCGTATGAAATCTGGTTGTACTTTGACCAAGAAAGCATATTTACCATTGGCTTTGAGACAGCAATAATATATTTGTCTCAAAGTTATTTTAACTCTGAGAATATGCTTATAAATAATAGCTAGTTTCTGAATTAATAATCAATAATTTAGAAGGAAGCATTCTAATCTCCAAACAATTTTATATCCACACTTTGAAAAGTCAGTAGTTGTTTTTTCAGAAGCTTACTTCTTACCAGTTACTAGTAAGGATTTATTAGTTAATCAGACTTTGTGAATACAATGAATGAAAGATTAGCACTTCATAGAAAAGATTAGGACAAATCTCATAGGACAAAAATCTCTCTCTCTCTCTCCTCCCTCCCTCCCTCCCTCCTCTCTCTCTCCGTGTACATGTGTAACTTATACTTTCAAAATGACACTATAGAGCACTGTACACCAGAACAACTAGACACCAGAACAGTTTTTTCCCAAACGCCATCACTCTGCTAAACAAATAATTCCCTCAACACTGTCAAACTAATTACTAAGTATGCACTACTATTAAACTTGTCATCGTTCCTATCACCCATCTCCTCCCACTTATGACTGTATGACTGTAATCTTGTTGCTGGTATCCTTACAATTTATATTGACTGTTTCCTAATATGATTTGATTGCTTATTTGTACCCTATGACTATCATTAAGTGTTGTACCTTATGATTCTTGATAAATGTAGAATCTTTTCTTTTATGTACACTGAGAGCATATGCACCAAGACAAATTCCTTATGTATCCAATCACACTTGGCCAATAAAAAATTCTATTCTATTCTATTCTATTCTATTCTATTCTATTCTAATGTGGGTGTGTCTTATCTCCTTTCTCTTCTGAGATAGCTAAAAACAGTTCCAGGAACAATTACCCAGAAAAGGAGAGCAGGACAATTGATTTCAGTCAAATCTGAGGCCAAACTCACCTGCATCTAGGTTGCCATGTCTACATCTATGTTGCTTGCAGGGCACTTTCTCAACACACTTGGGGGACCTAATATTCGGGTAGCAAAAGCTCAGTATAAAAGGGAAGGAGAGCAGTATAAATGACGAAGTGATGGAGCTTACAGTTTTAGTTACAGTAATTTATTCTGTCAGTCCATGCAAGAAAGTCCATGCAGAAAAAAGCATGAGGAAAATATATGGAAACTAATAAGACAGCAAGAGTCTGACATTGAAACTAATCCATTTTTTGAACTTAATCTTTTAATGGGTTCTGTACAGGAAGAGATGGGAAGGATGGTGAGGATGATGGAAAATGTATCTTCTGCCTAAGATTGCAAAAGTCTATTGATCCATCCTAAAAGGAATGTGTAGTTGTGTCGTTCTTCACATTTGCTGGTATAGCTTGGTTGATTGTCATATTTCTGCAGATATACCATCAGCTCTTGTAGTCTTCGGACTTCGTAATGACCATAGTGCTGATCTAACTTCACTTTCTAGTACTAGAAGTTCATGGAAATAGAGAATATTTTGATCCCAAGCGTCTCAAGGTTTAATCATCCTTCCTTCCTTCCAAGGTCACTAAAATGAGGACCCAGATTGTTAGGAGCAATATGCTGATTCTGTAAACTGCTCAAAGAGTGCTATAAAGCACTATGTAGTATTATATAAGTCTAAGTGTTACTGCTCTATTTCTATTTCTTCTAAAATAGCTTAAATGTTGACATCTCTACTGTACAATATTTCAGCATATTCCTTCCATTTTTGTTTTATCTTTAAATCAGCTATTATCTGTCCATTGACATTCTTTATCAAATCTAAGATTGGAACTATCTTCTGAGTTCATAGATGTTCCTGAAGTGTTTGGGCTTTTTTTCATGTAAATTTCCACCTTCAATGTCTTTACATATGTTGTCAAAATTCTCCCTTCTAACAGTTCTGTAAAACTCAAGTCTTTCTCTCTACCAAGACAAAATATAGGGGGTGAACTTTAACATCTTCCAAACAAATTATTTTCTTCTAACCCCCGCAGCCCCTCAGACATTCTCAAAATCTGTTCTGAAGGTTTGGAAGTTGAAGGGAACAAGTTGGCAGCCTCGGGGGAAGAGAGGAAACTGCCTCCTCTCATTCCAACAACAGAGTTTCTACTAGCAAAAGCAAAACTGACCTCATCCAAAACTGAATGGGAAGCATATTTTTAATCTACAGAAAGCTGCCTAAAACAGATTTAGAAAACTGGTTCATCTAAATCAATGTGGTTTACAATGAGCAAAAGCAACATTTGAACAACTGTTCAAAGTTATGACAGTGCTGAAAAAGTGACTTGGTGAGAGGTCCTGACACTTATGACCTATGCATCATCCCCACAGTCACATATTCATGATTCAGGTACCTCACAGCATGCAAATGTTTATCAGCATCACAGTCTCCTGCGCTCACATGCATGCTTCCAACAAGCAGAGTCAATGGAGAGGCCAGTAGTAAAATCACAGTCCTGTTATGTCTCATTTAACAGCTGCAGAGGATTCGCTTAATTAGGTTATAAGTCCATTGTCACAAGGAGTCTCACTTAACAACCGCTTTTCTTAGCGGCAGAATTGCCAGTATCAGTTGTGGTTGTGAGGATTAGCTGTAATTAATTGAGAACTATGTTTGTCGGGGAGGAACCAAAATCATACGTTATTTAGCAAAGCATGCATTTTAAATGAAGCATAAACAGTAACACTGATCCCATAGAATAAGAGCATCCATAAAGCATATATAAAATTGAAAGTTTAGTTTATGTATCACACAACTGTGTCATTGATTAACTTGATCACAAAAGCCTGCTAGAGGAAAAATAACCATCATCTTCATCTTATGGTAGTTTAAAAACTTAAATATTTAACTATGACTTAAGCTAATTCAAAAGGGTTATGCAAATAAATCTAAGGTGCCACATGGGTCTGTTTTTGCTCAAAAAACCTAAATGATTGTGCCTTGAGTTATTTGTAAAACTAATAAAGTAGGAATAATGAATGAATGAATGAATGAATGAGTGAGCAAGTGAGTGAGTGAATGAATGAATAGGTCCGTCAGTCAGTCAGTAAGTTTTCTTGGTTTGCTTGTCTAGCAATTAGTTATTCTTATATACCTTCTTTATTTTTAATCCTCCGGTACAAGAGGACTACTTTTTTTTATGTGAGCAGGAATGATAGGTGCTAATACCATATTAAAACTGATAGGCTATATGTCAATTTCATCTGTCCCCTAACTTTGTGTTATAGTTTTGGTTTTTTTTAAAATATAGAGTTGCCTCAGAAACAAACAAAAATAGCAATAGCAATAGCCCTTAGACTTATATCCCGTCTCACAGTGCTTTACAGCCCTCTCTAAGTGGTTTACAGAGTCATCATATTGCCCCCAACAATTTGGGTCCTCATTTTACCAACCTCTGAAAGATGGAAGGCTGAGTCAACCTTGAGCCAGTGCGAATCAAACTGCCAAACTGCAGGCAGCCTGCAAGCAGCAGAATTAGCCTGCAGTACTGCATTCTGTCCACTGCGCCACCACAGTTCTGATAATTTCGCATGTGGCCATATAAATATACTGAGCTTGGCATTACTGAATGTCCTGTAGGCCTGAATTGTTTTTCCAAGATTAGCACTTTCAATTCACAGCAACACTTAATAATAGTTGCTAGTCTGTGACTTGAAAAATTGATGGTACACAGCTGAAGCAGAGATTTACATGGCTGAGGAATATGGGAAGGTCAAAAGCTGTAAGGCAGTTGAATTAAAAGTCAGGCACAATTGAAAAATAAAAATCTCACCAAGAAAATACGCAACACAAAAGCAGACTGCAGTACATTATAGGCAGACAGAATAGTAGAGATTAAAGTGATCCTACTGAAAATAGACCTAAACCAAACTGTTTTTGCTTAACAGATGTATTTGCATATCAGACTATCAGACAGATTTATTCACCCTGGGGTAACATGCTGACTCGGGAATTCTGGGAATCGAAGCCCACAAGTCGTAAAGGGGCCATAGTTCTCCACTTCTGATGTAGATTAATAAAGGAAGAGACAATATCTTCAACCCTGACATGATGACATTTTCTCATGTATGTTGGGAACACCAATAATACTTCCTTTGCTTCCATAAGTGATCTATTTTGCTGTTATGTAGGCAATGATCATAAGTTTGAAGAGTGGGAAGTAAGTGTGACATCTATGGAGTATTGCTGCTCAAAGTGACACTTGGTCATGCTCAAGCGACATAGCTACGTTTAAGAAAATAGGAGGAAGCAATGAGACAGTCTTTCTTCCCATAATACTATGGCAGTTCTCTGCCTTCTTGCCTTAGCAACAGGAAACCAGTGATCTAGTTTTCACTAGTCACTGATTAGTTGACGGAAGAGAAAACTAGTCAGCAATCCATTCCTTGCAAGCCAATGGAAAAGTGAGTGAAAACTACACTTTTGTAGTCTGTGATAAAGAAGTTTAATGCAGTAAATCCACAATATAACCATGGTTAGCTTTGAACTGTATATTAAATTCCTAAACCTCATTTGACAATGCCTAGTGCCTTGATAAATCCTCATCATTCTGAACCGCAGGCAGCTGTATCCCTAATGCTGCTCTCTCATTAGTTTCAGCATATACTTTTTTTGGGGTGAGAGTTTCCATTTGAAGATCGGCATTTCAGTTTGACGATTGGCACTGTAGTTAATAAGCATATTAAGTTTAGACCAAGAGTCCCCACCCTCTGGTCCATGGAGCGGTACCGGTCCGTGGCATGCCAGCAACTGGTCCGCGCAAACAAGTAAAACCCCATCCACAAGATGCAGGCAGCACACAAAACCATGCCACCTCTTTTCTCCATGGAACCAGTCCCTGGTACCCAAAAGGTTGGAGGCCACTGGTTTAGACTATTTCAGGAAAAGTGAATATTTACTGTATTTTTATAGTGGTACAAGTTACAATTGTAATGCTCATGGCTACTAAATGAAAACTTAAATTAAGATTTAAAAAAACAAAAAAACCATAAAACAACATTATAAGCCTAACACTATGAATTAGGCTGCATAGAAGCAACCTGTGAAATCTATGCTGTTCATCTACTCAATCTGCAACAATAAATGCCTCACTACTAGGGTTACCAAAACACAGCTCTAAACATTCTCAAGACAGAATTTAGAAGATCCTACTAAATGGCCACATTATTCAGCCAATTTCTCTAATTCATGTAGGCATGAGATTGGAGGCATTCACTCTGCATCCCCCAAAATCACTGAGATTCAATCCTATATTTACACACCCGCTATTACTTTATCACCAACAGCCACAAATAGTGACCAGTTACTTTAAAACTGGTTAACTCACAAGCTTCAGATTTGCCACTTCTAAATAAACAGGTGTCACATTTGTACATAAATCAATCATTGAGATTTAAATGAGTTTCAGGCAAGTTTATTATCCTAAAGTAAAAGCTTTCACTAAAGACATCTCATTCGGAATTTAGTCAGAATTTAGAAAATTTCTACTGCCCACATTTAAGCAAAGGATTTAGATACGGTAAATGGGCAGTTTATTTAGATTAAGATTTATGCAATTTAAATAAATTATATTTATTTATGTGTATATTTATGCTATTTATAAAACTGCATTCAGACTGATTTATACTGGAAAATGACCATTTGGTCTTTAGGTTTTACAGCATCACAACTGAAATTGCCAATAATCATCTAATTCAGATTAATAACTTTTAAAAAATCAAGTTCTCTTTAAAAATAATCCTCAGAGTAAAATCCTAGAATCAAAGAATGTTTCCTTCCTGAAAATATTTGTGTGTGTGTGTGTGTGTGTGTGTGTGTGTGTGTGTTTTATGCTATACATACATACATACACACACACACATACACATGTGTAAATAAATAAGACAAGATTAATTATTCCCCAAATATAGTTGTGTTTTACCTGGCAGTTTGAGGCAGCCTATCGTACATGACAACATTGATTTTACTTCTTCCTCTCTACAGACATCTATGTAAAGAAATCCATTAGGCAGACAGTTCTCATTGCTATTGACTGACAGACTGACAATCAAATATTGTTCACTTTCGAAACTGACTGACAGTTAGACACTTAAACAAGCCTTCAAGTTGCAATAATAGTATGAAACACTTTCAATTACCCGAATCAAACAAATCCATGATCCCACTAGTTGAATATATTTCTCTGCCAGCTGCTTTGCCTGCAAGATTTTTTTACACTGTGCTATGGGTAATTCAGACTCTTAACAAAAAGACTGCATACAGCAAAATGCAAACCATGAATACTGAAGCAAGGTATTTCTTCCCTCTCATATGTAGGTGAAATAAACAATAAAAGGTCACAATTCTGAAAATCAGCATAGCTATTTTAAAAACTTTCTTCACTGTTCTAACATAAGATTGGATCCTGGTAAGCATATCCCTTGAATCTGAACTGTAAGTATCCCCGGTTATCAGTGAACAGTCTTAGAGTCAATAATATGTCAATTGTAGTCATTTTAAACAAGAACATATACTGGTAATTCATTTGTATTTACCTGTTTATGTGCAATTATGGGAAGAATGGGCAAATTCATTCATTCTGATGACAACCCTTGGCAAGCCACTATTATGGCCATTTCACTGATATAAAATGAAGAAAAATAATCACAGTGCCACCCAGTGATATTGCTCAAGCAAGATTTTGAATCCAGCTTTACTTATTATCTACCAGGGCATTCTGGCACTCCCATTTGAAAGAAGAAGAAGCAAATTGTAAATTAAAGCAGTTCTATTAATTAGAAGCTGTTTTTCTAGCCCAAATTCCAGCAATTTTTACCATTTAAGTGCATTCTAATGAGTTAACCCCTCTCCAATTAAGATATGAATCTACTGAGGGCATAGAAATGAATCACCGCATTAGATGCATGGGAAACTCCAGATAAAAGCATATCTGAATTCTGCAATTTGTAGAATGAATACCTAAGGTTAAAACTATCATCTAATGTGGAGGCATCAATATGTGATGCTGCAAGACATTCAGCTTGATCAGGCTGAAATATCTAAATGAACATGCTTAGGAGTTGAACATATACACTGCAGAACAAGCAAACAAGTAGGATCAGGGTGTGCTCTATTGTATTGTAATTGGTTTGACAGAAATAAAAGGCAAAGTCATAGCCCATCAAGAACTGTTCAGTAAAAACACACAAAAAGCAAAAAAGGTTGTCTTCATAATTGTATAGTTACATCAAAAATGGTCAAAGCATTTTAAAAGATGTAATTTTATTTTCCAAAGAAACAAGTTCTGAAAATAAATCTTATTTCCATAGACCTTCTTCCCACGAAATCTGGCTTTTAAGTCAATTTACATCTAAAGCTGCTGCAGAATCTCATATACATAATCATATACTCTATGTCTACTACACTCTTGCTTCTTTAAAAAGAAAAATAGGAAAAACAAGTTTTTTAAATATGGTGCTGATTAAGCTTTGAAAATAGGCAAAAACAATACTTGCTTTCTAATAAATATTTTTACTTTTTTAAAAAAAAACTCCCATGGTTCAATGACAATCACTGAATATCAGAAGCTGTTTAAAGATATGTTGCAGTACATTAAAAAAAACAAAACCCTCCAAATCCATCCTCCTAAGTAAGAGAAGTACACTCAAACAATTTTTAATAAAATGACACGTTTGCTATTAGTGTATACAGAATTCCTTGAAATATACGTCAGTTCCCCAGAGTCGGATTATGGTATTTAGTATTTTTTTAATTAGTAGTCGATGCTATTTGAAAGAGGCAAGAGAGAATTTACTGTTTGTAGATGGTAAAATGATTCTCTGAGAGGAATCCAGCTGTTGTACACTATATAGACAATTGATTTCCTAGAAGCCTATATTTAACCTAAGTTTGCCACATTATGTGAAAGGGAATCATATGCATTGATTCCTTTATTACAAATCCTCCTGCATTCAGTAAACGTTTATGACACGCACGATAATTTTTTAGGTTTTAGTATTTTACAAATGTGCTATCTTGTTTTGTATTGTTAAAATAGGTCTTCCTTTTCTAGTAATTGTAAATTGCAGGAGCTATGTGGCTAGAATATTACAACCCTTTGTTATTCTTAAAATCTATTATTTAAAAGAACATTTTCTGTTCATTTTCAATTGGTCCTTCCTTCCTTCCTTCCTTCCTTCCTTCCTTCCTTCCTTCCTTCCTTCTTCCCTCCCTCCCTCCCTCCCTCTTTGTCTCTGTCTCTCTGTCTCTGTCTCTCTCTCTCTCTCTCTAGTTATCTCTCTAATAATTAAATAGACTTGAAGAGGGGATTTAATTCCTTCATAACTAAGATGGGGGGGAGGAGATGAGGAAAAAAATAAGACAAAAGAGAGCACCATTTCATATTTCAGAAATAAGCAAGAGAAGCTTATGTTATCCAGATCGATGAACCTAGAATATTATAGTAATGGAACATGAATTTTATATTGCTTCCTTTTGAACACAATTAAACTTCAGAGAACATTAACATGTACTTTCTGGAACCGATGTAAGCAATTAAAAATTGCAACCAAAATGTTTTGTGAGGCGTAATTACTATAAGGTCACTAGATATTATTTGGAGTCAGTTTAGTTTATCACATTACAACATGACAGGACATGAGGCAAAAATTATAAATTCCTTCCCTAAATCTGTCCTTTTCTGATTTAGATGGATGAAGAATAATTAACTGTTAATTATTCAGATGACTTCAAGGCAGTTTTAGGAATCAGCAAAAGAATTCAGTCATTTTAACCAAGAAAAGCAGTCTCCTGTCATTTATCAAATCTTGCGACTTGACCAATGATGAATTGAAATTTAAAAAAATCTATGTTTACGCACAGCACTAACTGCTACCTTAGAGGTGCTTAAGCAACAAAATTCCCTTTAAATTCTACCATATGCAAATTATCAGATGCAATTTGCATTTTAAAGTATTTAACTCTACATATTTATTGGATTTTGAGGCCATGCTGATCATTGATTTATGTGCTTCTGGCATTCATATTTCCATATTTGTATGATTCTGATGACAGTAATAATTCAAATACGCAGAAAGTTATTCTTTGAACAATATCTTTAATTACATCCTCAAAGCATCATTGTTTTTGCCTGGTATCCTGACAAAAATGATTTGAAATGAGAAATGGCACCAAGATCTGAAATGTACAAAAGTACATTTGTCCTTGCCTGTCTAATACCAGATGTATGGAGATGACTTTTTGTGAAGCAATCCTTAGCCCTAAACAGTTTGCAGGGCTCGGCAACCTTGCATGTAAATACTTTATTAATTCTGACATACTTTCACGACAAATTCAATCACAGTTCATAAGATTTCTGCTCAAAATGCAAAGCCTGCCCCATTTATTTTGCCGCTAACTCAGAAAGTTTTGCTGCCATGTCTTCTTATTGGAGTTGTCACAAATTATGTGCACTCTTATGAAAGCTATCATGAAGTGTAATCATTAAAGGTTCACCAAGGTTTTGCCTACTTCCTTTTTCAAAACCGAATCATCAGATGCATCTTCAGCCATAATCACCTGAACAATTCCTTTTAGGATTATTGTTGACATTTGGACATATTCACAAACTTTCCAAAATAATTGTTCGTTCGTGTAGATATATATACAAAACAAATGCTTAGCTAATGCAAATTACCCATATTAACTATTATTATTCACACAAATATTCCTTTGAATATTGTGCATGTGTCAAGTATCATACTATTTTAGCTTTTCAGTGCAATATATACAGATCACCCTTATACAAATTAGGGTTGTTTTTATAGATGTCTTTCTGCATAATTCAATATTCACCTCTGAGGCACATTACTTTCTTTTGTTTTCTTACAAAAAGAGCTGGCATTTTGTACAATTTGCTTTTAGGAATTTTTCTATATATATACAGAACTCAATCATATTTCCCTAGTGTTTTATTTTTCAGGATGCAACTAAATTATTAAAATTATTATGGGCATATGTTTTTACATTACCTATTATATTTTTTCATATGACTGGGCTTGCCAATTGTTTTTATAACTTTTATATAATGCATAAGTAGGTATTAAAAACATTAAATTATTTCTTTCCCATGTTAAGTTTTTGTTTTATTTGTTCTCTTTTTTTAAAAAAAACACTATAATATATCGGGGAAACTGTATATTATAAGTTTTATTTAGTTGCTTCATTTTAAAGAAAGGGGTTAATCCAAGTATATTTTATGTTGTTTTATGAGAATGCTTCTAGGAAAGGAATGTACAGAATGGACTGAATGTTATTTCTTAATATAGTTTCTATATATACCCATACGTGTGTAGATAGATAGATAGATAGATAGATAGATAGATAGATAGATAGATAGATAGATAGATAGATAGATAGATAGATAGATAGATTTAAACTGAAGGGAGAAATTGTTTTATACAACTATTTTCTTCAATATGCATATTTTAAATGCATTTATTATAATGTTTTCTCATGTTAGATTCAACTTTAAGTACCAAAATACATTTCAAAAGTCTGATTTTATTTGCATCTGGGAGTTGAGCAAGAGAGGAAAAAACTGTTAATTTAAAAAATTGACACTCCTAGAATTTTACAAATTATTTTTAGGGAGGGGAAATAAAAGAAGCCTCTCAAGGCATTCCAGTAGTGTCATATTTACTTCTTTGTTTGGTTAAAACGATTTTCCCAATACATTTATATTAATATAACTGTTATTAACCAGAAATATTATAGGCAGCACTTAAGCAATTCATTTTATTAGTAATATTCAGCATTTTCCCTTTTGATTCTTGAAGAAAATGTATGAGGAAGGATGAAAAATAAGTAGTGTTAGGAAGCAAAGTTACAACATCGTGCTCTTTTTAAAAAGAGACGCAAAAACATATTGAAAAATACTGTAATCCCAAATGCACACATTTACACCCCCTAGTGGCCAATCTAATAACAGCACTGTGGAATCCTTAACAGCTAATCTACAATTCTGGCCAAAGAAGGCTACAAGAATATTGAATGGCAGGCAAACCGACAATTCCTTGAAAAGGTATACAAGAATATGGAAGACATGCTTCTAGAGAGACAAATTCAGCATTATAATGAATATCATTGGGGATGGGAAGATGTGGTAAAAGAGGATTCATTTTCCAATTTACTGCGGTTTAGTTCTGTGTCAGGATCTGTCCATTAGCTCTTACCCACTTTGTTAGATTCAACAATCATTTTCCAAACCAAGAATACTATTATTATCTACATATTAAAGGCAGCCAAGACACTGATAAGATGTTTTTCCATAGCAAAGCTAATAAATAATACAATTTATTCACAAATCTCTTAAAATTTAAGGTTCTGTTATAAGATTCTGTGACAAAAACAGTCATGCTTTCCAGAGAATGGGGATCGGTCATTTTGTTATTCCCTTTGCAAATTCTTTAAATTTGTTCATAGTTCATTAATATACTATCTAGATTCCTTTTTTTTTTTTCATGTTCCTATCAGGGCCGCATTTTAAAATCTATATATAAGGTGGGTAAGTAAAGTTCAGACACAACAACTGTGGTTTAAAAAACTTAGGTACGAAGATGTTTCTTTGAACATCTTTGGAAGAGTGAAAGTAATTTGGGGAATTGTACTGAGAGGTGTCCAAAATCTTTCCTTAAAATAGTTTTTATTGTGACATTGAAAAAGAAATAGAAAAGGTGAAAGCAATGCAATAAGCAAGTATTCTTCACAGACAGAATAGCATGCCAAATTTTCCTTTTCATTCTAAAGCTATTCACTAGTATACCTATTTCAATTATAACTGTAATACCTAAAATTTAATAAATTGCTATGGACAGTCAATGCAACATTGTAACCAAATGGGTAAATGGGTGCATATGTTAGTTACAATGACAGTCTGTGGGAATATATATTTCAAGAAAATTAATGAACCACTAAATCAGTACTATAAAACATAAAGAATTTATATGTAATTAAGACATTTGTCTTCATGCTACCACAGAAAAGTTAATGTTTATCATCTACATGTTAAAATGAAACTCTTAAACTGTCACCTTGTATCATTTGTAATTCTGAACACTATCTCTATTAATAATATATTAAGCAGTTGTATCCAGATATATAAATTGGTAGCTGATTGCAGTGGGACAGAAAAAGGATAACAAATAAGATTATGTTTAATAAAAGTGTTTTTACATTTTTAAAAATACAAGCATGTGTGTGTGTGTGTGTGTGTGTGTGTGTTTGAATGGAAGGATAGATAGATAGATAGATAGATAGATAGATAGATAGATAGATAGATAGATAGATAGATAGATCTAATACTTTTTCAGAAAGAAAATCCAGAGAAAGTATAAAAATAAATGTTCCTATTTCTGTATATAAAGAAAGAAAAACTGGTTGAAGTCTCCAAATGCTAACAGTAATTATTGGTATATTATTCTCCTAAGCACTGAAAACTGATGGTTATACTTGGATGTATACTATTTTATATTTGCGTGGAGGTAGCCACACAGACAAATGCATACACACCTATGGCTACACCCTCATGTATACGGATCTAATTAGGACATTCAAGAAACACACTAGTAATGTTGCTTTGCTATTTTACATTTCTCTTTTTTTCCATCAAATAATTTATTAATTATCAAGAAGGATATAACTGCTGACTTATTTGGAAAAAAATAGTAAACATATTTAAAAAAGCAAAATTCAGGTACATAGAACTTTTTATGCTCAACATAAATTATATTGTTTAAAATGCAATATGAATAGAATTCTTTTTTCAAACACTGAGTGAAACTGGTTTCTTAAAAAACAGCTGCCCCAATACAAGCAGGCCAAAAAAACCCAAATCCCTATAAATATTTATTACAATTCCTCAGGCTGATACTAAGGAAAGGGAGTTTCGTAGCATAGATCAGAACAGCTAACCTAAGGCTTCTTGCTATATTCTATATGATTGTGTTAGACGCTACTATAAAACAGCACTGAAAATATGAAAGCATAAGAGCAGAACCACAATATGTACACTGAAGATTCTTGCCTCAAAATTAACAAGAGTATTGTAACATTTTTGGAGGACTTTAAGAGAAAGCATTCTTAGAATAATGATGAAGAGTGAATGACTAAGCACACCAAGCAAGAAAAATGTTCAGGTCAACTCATTTATAGTAATTCAACCTTCATCTTCTGATTTACTTACTGTAAAAATCTATTAAAGCTCCAATTTGGTAGTGAACTGTAGCCATCTACTGGAATAAGTAGATAAAGCAAATGCTTACAACAACATACATCCCCAGAAATCTAGCATGTTCTTCTTATTATCTAATCTAATCCTGGAAGAAATGTAATACACTTAGATGCTATTAATACTATTAAAGACATTATTTTCCAAGCAACTGCTTGCACGATCCAGTGTGTACCATGATTTGGGTGTCAAACTTTTTAAAAAATGCTTATATACAATGTTTTATTATTTCCCATTGATGAGAGAGAGTCTATTAAATTCTTTTTATGTTCCACCAAATAGAAAAAGGTTGTGTTCCACTACCAAGGCTTTTATTACTTTCCAAAAAGAGTCTGGTACAGTTGTAGAGTAATCTGTTCATAGAACTAAAAACATACTTGCAAAGGAGAGAACCGGAAAGTACAAAACCTTCTAGGCTTCAGTGTTAGGAAAAACATATTTCTGTTTTACAGTAAGACAACTGGAGCCACACAAAGTTGCTTAAGATGAAATTGGATCTTTGGCCACATATCTCAAAGAAACGAATCACTCAGTGCTGGGCTAATGATTCTTTTCTCAAGCTTCCCATGCGCACACACAAACTCAGTAAAGGACAAACTAAAAAAAAAACATAAAAAAAGGACTCAGTTCACATACGCAGATGAGAAATCAAAGTGACAAGTGGCCTCAGCAATACAACCAAGCTCCAGAATTTAGGCTGTTTGGTTAGGGGACAAAGAGCTTTAAAAATATCCTGCCTTAGACAGGCTCCATGCAGATCCCCAGATTGTGCTCTGACGTAACTCGTCGTGAATTTGTATAATTGTTTTTTAAAATAGAGATTTCGCTCCTGAATTCACAGCTTAAAGCAAAGCAGCTGATTGGTGTAGAAGGAAGTGTGCCTTCGAGTCAGTCTTGACTCCTGGCAATTAGCTAAGCAAGGACCTGTGGTTTTCTGGGCAAAGTTTTTTTGGAAGTGGCTTTCCATTGCCTCCTTCCCAGAACAGAGAATGAGTGATGGCTCAAGGTCACCTAGCTGACTTCCTCCCTAAGAGGGGAATAGAACTCACAGTTTCTCAGATCCAGGCCTGGTACTTTAACCGCTGCACCAAACTGGGTTCCACTGGTACCACATAAATATTGCCCGTGCAAACATCATCATAACAAGCTCACAATTTAGCACAAGGCGAAAGCATGTAACTCAAATGCTACAAGTATTCAAATTCTCTTAATTATCTGTCTCAGTTTTCACAGTTAAAAAATATTACTAACACTTATCACAGCAGACAAAAGCAGAGCAAAATGGTGATTAGAGACAACTACGGCATTAGACATTGTCCAGTGAATTCTACAGCTGTCGCCTGCAATGTGATGACTCGTCAGCTTGATGGTTAGTTGGGAAAAAATTGGCCCAAACTTAGAACGCTGAGGAGAAACTTTTAATTTCTCCACTCAATTCCAGGAGAACTGTTAGTTGTTTCAGAACCTGTGGCCACAAGACGGATATAATCTAAGAGTATTAGAGCTTTATTAATTAATACTAGAGTAGAAAATATAAGTACACAGCAATATGGGGAGCGATTCAAACAGCCTCCTTCTAGTTATGAGGCTCTACCTTTGTAATATGCAACACATTAATTTTATGCATGCTGTTCTGACAGCTCACATATGAATAATAAAAGTATTCCTTTCAATTAAAAATCCCACAGCAATCTATACCATCTTCTATTAGACAATAAGAAAATAGGGTAAAAGCAGTTGCCACCACAGGCAGCTAAAGAAAACTTTCAACGGATTTCGGTATTTAAGAAACCCCAAGACTGCTACAGGTCCATGGGATGTGGAGTAATTATGAGAATTTCTGTGTACAGGGTCTCTTCCTGTGTTATTTTTGAGGGGCATAAGTCACATACTTAAGGCTTTCAAAGGACTGAACTCAGATTCCTAGGCTGATGGCAGAGGCCAGCATACCCCTAATTTCCAGTGTCATATCAAAGAGGAAATGCAGTCTTATTTATTCCATCAATTCAAAACCCTCTCAAGAAAAGGATTAATTAAAAAACAACGTATAAATGTGCCATAGGGGCATACACAGAACAGATGAAAGAAGGTGAGGCTATCCTTGACCACAGTTAAGATAGATTTACTGCCAGCAAAATCACATTTTTTTGGTTTATATTTCAGAAGTCTCATCTTCTAAACCTACAGTGTTATTAAATACTGTGTGTGTGTGTGTGTGTGTGTGTGTGTGTGTGTGTGTGTGTGTGTGTCTGTGTGTCTGTGTGTGTTGACATTTTTTTTCCAACTCTTAATATATCCAAACTTACAAGTAGCCTTTGTTGGACAAGGAACCCAAGGAATCCAAAATCAAGAGGAGTCCGCTAGCATGCTTTCCAACTAATAGTATCCATCTTATGATAAAATGTGCTTGATACTACCAGGGTTATACTGGTAGTATTCACATGGGTTTTTTTATGATGACAATGCCTTTATGTGGACTGTGCCTTATTAGGATCAATCACGATGCCTTATGCAAATGCAGCCAAATAAACAGGTTTATCCTTGGTTTTTTGGCTGCATTTGCATAAGGCAGAGGTGTCAAACTCAAGGCCCAGGGGCCAGATACAGCCCATGGGGTGCTTAGATTTGGCCCACGGGGCTGCCCTGGAAACAGCAAAGGACCAGCCCGCAATTCCTCTGCCAGTGAAAACGGAGCTCAGGAGGGCCACGAGCCACCTTCCTGAGCTCCGTTTTTGCTGGCATAGGGTTGCAAGAAGTCGCTGCAGCTGAAAATGGAGCTCGGGAGCCTGTTTTTGCTGGCAGAGTGCTGGGGCCACCACAGGCGCCCCAACATGAGTGACATAGAACTGACCATGCCCACCCTGGCCATGCCCACCTCAGCCCCCCAAAGTCAAACACAAACCTGATGCGGCCCTCAATGAAATCGAGTTTGACACCCCTGGCATAAGGCATCCTGATTGATCCCAATAAGGCAATTTCCACATAAATTCCTAATAAGGCAAATTCCACATTACAAAAAATACATTAACACAGAAGAGCACTTGTTAAGATCAGGAATTATATGCAGGAGTTGCACACAGACACTTGCCCCTCCCCTTTGGTTTCTAGCCTTTTGTGTGCATTGTCAATGCTGGTCAGGGGACACCCTAAACAGCTCTAGGAACCTTTTCACATTTCATCAGGTTAAAACTTCTCCTCCTGTCCCAATGTCTTAACAAAAAAAAAATACTTCCAGAAAAAGTTTAGTTCCCACTCTCTTGAGAAACAGCATCTCTTACATGTTCCACAAAGGCAAACACACACATGTAAGTGCATATATGTAGTCATGCAGCTATCTTTTTTCCTACTTTCTCTACAATTTTATTTTAATTATTTAAGTTTTCAGAGGACCTCAGAAGGCATTGTCAGTTTTCATTGCACCATGATCATCTTGAGGCTTAGCAGTTCATTAAGAGGATTAGGAAAGTAAATGGTGGGTAGAGTTAAGACTATGCTGAGAGTACAGAAAATAATCCATCTGTCATTCTTTCATAAACTTCATTTTCCAAGCCATCCTCGGTCTTGACAACATGATCTTCCATGTGACTTTTCACCCCCTTTTTTTTTAAAACAACAGCAACAACAAAGTTTTCTTATTGCTATTAAGACTTTGGAGATCAATATTCCCCTACTAGAAGGACAGCAAGAACTTTAAAACAATGAAGGGCTGGAATTCTTTGCCAAATGCTGTCTCAAATTATCAATTACTTATTTCATATAATAGAAGCTTCTCCTACTATCTAATAGTACCTTATTTATATTTTGTGTACAAAATTTTCTTCAGAATAATAAAAATAATAGTCCATTTGCATATAAATTATTTACTTTATGAACTATCTTACAAAATAGTATTAAAGCTCAACAATGGGTCTTTCCGAACCTAAGTTTTAATTTGTCTTTTGGTCACAATTTCCATTTTCCATCAATGCTAACTTTTTTGGGTATTTCAGCCTTAACTCCCAACCCTTTCCCACAAAGTTTTTATACTACACAAGAATGTTACAACTGAACATTACACTATTCAGTGGAGGCTACCCAAATGCAGTGTATACTATTCAAATCCACAAAATAGGGCATAATATTCAGGCTGTGTTGTTTCCAAAACCTAAGTCAGAATATGGCCGACAACCAGATTTAAAAGGGTTCCAGATATTTCTTTAAAATTAAAAATTATTTCTTTAAAAAGAATTTCCTGGAACTCTGGGGGCGGGGGAAAAATAAAAAGGCCCTGTACCCCTCCTCAAAAATCTAATCTATGAACAGCAATGACATACTTTGAAAACAATGTGATGCATCTTAACAATGACTTTAAAACCAAAACTTTCTTTAGCAAAGGGGGGAAAAAAAACCCTTCAGGACCTCTCAGGTGAGAAATCCAAACTTGATAACATTTCTTGTTATTTGTTTGTTTGTGTGTTAAATTTATTTGTGGCCCATCTCACTGTGGGGCTTCTCTGGATAGCTTACAACAATAAAACGGGGGAAAAAAAATAAAAATGTAAGAATAACAATAGTAAAGGAATGTAACAATAAACAGTGGATGTACAATAATACGAAATTAAAAAGATGAGCGGAGGGGGAGCAGGAAGCACAGGGGGAGGTGGGCCTGGCAAATTAAATCAGCAAACATCTCCACTAATATAGTCCCCTATTCAGTCCCCAGGCCAACCGGCAGACCCTCTAAATACCTTTTTTCTTTTTTTCAGTTATAAATTTAGACTTAGGGTACAGTGTACAGATAGCCCTCGAATTATGACCGCAGTTGAGCCCCAAATTTATGTTGCTAAGTGAAACATTTGTTAAGTGAGGTTTGCCCCATTTTATGATCTTTCTTGCCACGTTTATTAAGTGAATCATTGCACGTTAAGTTAGTAACACGGTTATTAAGTGAATCTGGCTTCCCCGTTTACTTTGCATGTCAGATGGTCGCAAAAGCTGATCACATAACCCCCGGACGTTGCAACTGTTATAAATATGAACCGATTCCCAAGCATCTGAATTTTGATCGTATGATCAATGGTCATAAGTGCGAAAAACACTCAGAAGTCACTTTTTTCAACATCATTGTAACTTTGAACGGTCACTAAATGAATTGTGGTAAGTCGAGGACTACTATATAGACCAATAATCAAATAGTCTCAATATCTATTGTGGTTCATTGTGATTCACAGTTCATTTAGTGACCGTTCAAAGTTACAATGATGCTGAAAAAAGTCTGTCTGTCTGTCTGTCTATTTATCTATGGTGGTGCAGTGGTTAGAATACAGTACTGCAGGCTATTTCTGCTGACTGCCAGCTGCCTGCAATTTGGCAATTCTCACCAGGCTCAAGGTTGACTCAGCCTTCATCCTTCCAAGGTCAGTAAAATGAGGACCCATTTTGTTGGGGGCAATATGCTGACTCTGTAAACTGCTTAGAGGGGGCTGTAAAGCACTGTAAAGTGGTATATAAGTCTAAGTGCTAGTGCTAGTGCTATCTATCTAGCTAATCTATTTATTACTTACAAAAACTTTTCAGAGCATCATAAAATAAAAATATAAAACAGAAGGAGTGGCGTATGCTGCCTGTATAAATGCTTGTTTTAGAGGAGGGCAGAAAAACCACAATGGGAAAAATGTTTTAAAAGACTCCCTGACTTAATTATCTCAGCCGTCAAGAAGGGGTATCTCAGAAAAGGCAGGCACTAAGGGCAGGTGTCTTTGTGGTCTACACAGTGTTCAGAGTAATAAAATACTATATATTACTGCTATATATTTTTTTTCCATGGCTATATGTGCTCTGATTGTTCACATATTGTGTGCTCTCATTGCCAAAAGTATGAGATAGCTTGTTTGTGGTAACTCACAAATTATTATTATGCTGTTAGTGATAGTTGAGGTTCCACTATCATTTTTCAACCACACAACAGAAATCTATAAATGAAAATAAGAAAGCTGAGAGGCTGACTGTAAGCAAGTTCCTAAACAAAAGTCCAAAGTAACTCAGGGGAGCATTCCACGTAAAGGAAAAGGCTTACAGAACTAAATATTGGGGATTTTTAAAAAAAAGTGATCGTATTTTTGCTCCTGAAGCCAATTCTAAATTGACTAAAAAACTGTTTCAGGCTATGAGGATTATGAGTGCATGATGGTGGTGCTATGACTTTATGAAAATAGATAGCTCAACATTCAGTTTGCAAGAGGGGAGTGTTGAAAAGAAATAACCATATTAGCTTACTGGAAAAATCATCTTATATTTCCAAAAAGGAGGAAAATTACACCACCAAAAATAACCATTTATTTTGCTGGTAATATGTTTAGAGCTAGGAAACTTCAAAAATTGGGCAACAGAGCAGAGCAGAATATAGGCATGGGTTATTCAACCTCACTATAAACATGCTTTGAAAAATTAGAAGCAAGATTGAAATTGTTACCTGGTCAGTTCTGAAGTTTTGTATTTGGTAAGACTCACTGGAGAAGAGCCTAGTGCTGGGAAAGATTGAGGGCAAAGGAAGAAGGGGATGACAGAGCAGTGGCCGGATGGAGTCACTGAAGCAGTAGGTGTGAGCTTAAATGGACTCCAGAGGATGGTAGAGGACAGGAAGGCCTGGAGGAATGTTGTCCATGGGGTCGCGATAGGTCGGACATGACTTCGCAACTAACAACAACAACAAATTTGGTAAGCTGAAGTGGCAGAAAGTGACTTCCCCTTGCTGAATTTAAGCTCTTCATCATTTGCCGGGGAAATTCCCATGTAGATCATTTCTGAGTAAACTGCATAGTGCTACAATTCATCACCTTACATCATACTGATGATATTTAAGCAGCTGTCTTCCCAAGTTAATTTACCTGGGATGGCATAACTATCTGAAATTTATTTAGTGATGGTGTAGTTTCTTCTTCGATTTACCAAGTCAGCTAATGAATACAATGTTAGCTGATTAGTTGTATATGCCTTAATTGATTAACCAATTAAATCAATATACATTTTCACGAGGATCAAAAAGAGTTTTGTAAGAAAGTCGTATATTTTTGCACTAAAATAATAGAGCTATAATTAGCAGTCAACAGCTCCTAGATGGAGAGAAGAGGAATGTCATTTAAGAACGTAAAGGACATTAGAAATTGTAAATAGACATGCTGCCAGATGCTCTTTGAAGTTACAAAGATGTATTTCCCTTAGGCATCCTAACTGGCAGGCTGAACTCAGAACAGTTCAAATATTTAGATTTATCATAGATGTATCATTTTGGGGTAACGCGAAAGCATGGATATGAGCTTCAAAGTATTTTCTCATGCTTCATAAAAACAGGGTTCACTGGTTTCTTTGTGCCTATTATTTAAGAAGGGGAAGAACAGTTGCTTCTGCAGGAGAGTTTACTAGAAATCTCTAAAGAAATTTTAAGAAACCGAGAGGACCAACTGTTGTGATAAAACTAACAGTTATGATAAGATAGCATCTGACTTGAGTTAGATTTTCGCAGAAAGTTGACTGAAATGTGATGTTAAAACCAAACAAACGATTACTAGACTAAATAGTGAGGAACTGCTTGAGATATTTAATTGTAAACTGAATAGGGCCTGTTTCAAATTCCATCCAAAAGCTTTTTGTACAGGCATGGTGACCAAATAGGAAATATCACTGAGACAGCTGATCACATCTGCATAACCTTAAATAACTACCCACACATTAG